>NC_059222.1:42702859-42892859 GCF_020615455.1 Coregonus clupeaformis | reverse complement strand
CATCCTAAAGGCTATCATTTCAGCACACTCATTTGAGCAAACTCATTTCAGAATCAGAACACTCATTTCATCATACTTATTTCAGCACACTAATTTCAGCACACTCATCTACAGTGGGGAAAAAAAGTATTTAGTAGGCCACCAATTGTGCAAGTTCTCCCACTTAAAAAGATGAGAGAGGCCTGTAATTTTCATCATAGGTACACGTCAACTATGACAGACAAATTGAGAAAAAACTTTCCAGAAAATCACATTGTAGGATTTTTAATGAATTTATTTGCAAATTATGGTGGAAAATAAGTATTTGGTCACCTACAAACAAGCAAGATTTCTGGCTCTCACAGACCTGTAACTTCTTCTTTAAGAGGCTCCTCTGTCCTCCACTCGTTACCTGTATTAATGGCACCTGTTTGAACTTGTTATCAGTATAAAAGACACCTGTCCACAGCCTCAAACAGTCACACTCCAAAATCCACTATGGCCAAGACCAAAGAGCTGTCAAAGGACACCAGAAACAAAATTGTAGACCTGCACCAGGCTGGGAAGACTGAATCTGCAATAGGTAAGCAGCTTGGTTTGAAGAAATCAACTGTGGGAGCAATTATTAGGAAATGGAAGACATACAAGACCACTGATAATCTCCCTCGATCTGGGGCTCCACGCAAGATCTCACCCCGATGGGGTCAAAACGATCACAAGAACGGTGAGCAAAATCCCAGAACCACACGGGGGGACCTAGGGAATGACCTGCAGAGAGCTGGGACCAAAGTAACAAAGCCTACCATCAGTAACACACTACGCCGCCAGGGACTCAAATCCTGCAGTGCCAGACGTGTCCCCCCTGCTTAAGCCAGTACATGTCCAGGCCCGTCTGAAGTTTGCTAGAGTGCATTTGGATGATCCAGAAGAGGATTGGGAGAATGTCATATGGTCAGATGAAACCAAAATAGAACTTTTTGGTAAAAACTCAACTCGTCGTGTTTGGAGGACAAAGAATGCTGAGTTGCATCCAAAGAACACCATACCTACTGTGAAGCATGGGGGTGGGAAACATCATGCTTTGGGGCTGTTTTTCTGCAAAGGGACCAGGACGACTGATTCGTGTAAAGGAAAGAATGAATGGGGCCATGTATCGTGAGATTTTGAGTGAAAACCTCCTTCCATCAGCAAGGGCATTGAAGATGAAACGTGGCTGGGTCTTTCAGCATGACAATGATCCCAAACACACCGCCCGGGCAACGAAGGAGTGGCTTCGTAAGAAGCATTTCAAGGTCCTGGAGTGGCCTAGCCAGTCTCCAGATCTCAACCCCATAGAAAATCTTTGGAGGGAGTTGAAAGTCTGTGTTGCCCAGCGACAGCCCCAAAACATCACTGCTCTAGAGGAGATCTGCATGGAGGAATGGGCCAAAATAGTGTGTGAAAACCTTGTGAAGACTTACAGAAAACGTTTGACCTGTGTCATTGCCAACAAAGGGTATATAACAAAGTATTGAGAAACTTTTGTTATTGACCAAATACTTATTTTCCACCATAATTTGCAAATAAATTCATTAAAGATCCTACAATGTGATTTTCTGGATTTTTTTTCTCATTCTGTCTGTCATAATTGACGTGTACCTATGATAAAAAATTACAGGCCTCTCTCATCTTTTTAAGTGGGAGAACTTGCACAATTGGTGGCTGACTAAATACTTTTTTTCCCCACTGTATATATGATTATTCATGTTCTACAAGACAATAAGCACTTCTATACTGCCATTACACCAATACCATTTTACATTCATCAGTTTCTTCTTCCCTCCTCAGTAGTGAAAACATTGATATCCTTAGGAATAACAGCCTGTTTTTTACATTAATAGTCTTCTCTTTAAGGAATGAATCACAGTAAATGAGTGGGAAAACCCATATCCCTGCTTGACACTTAAACTAATGCTAACCACTGACCTCTGGGACTCCCTCACTGCAAACTGGAGTTACATCCTAAATGGCATCCTATTCCCTGTTTAGTGCACTACTTTTGACCAGGGCCAATAGTGCTCTGGTCAAAAGTAGTGCAGTATATAGGGAATAGGGTGCCATTTGGTAGGCAGACTGGCGAGCTGAACTCTAGCTCAAACAGTTATGATTATTACACAGTGAATGAGATTATAATGCCATGGCTGGGACTCTGGGGAAGACTCTCCACTCTCTCTCTCTCTCTCTCTCTCTCTCTGTCTCTCTGTCTCTGTGTGTCTGTGTGTCTGTGTCCAGAGGTTACTGAGGGAAAACATAGCCATTTAAAATCACCCAGAACACCAGAACGATAGTGTTTAGTGGCTCAGGGACTCAACAACTTTTAAAATAATTGTTTATAGTAAATTAGTAAACTGCTACTTTCAAATACTGTTACTTTAAAGTTTACTTTTGAAGACAAAAGAGCAGTATGATGATACTTTGCGGAGGAGTTGTGTGGGGATGCAATGCTCAGCAGTGGCCTATGTTAGAAGGGAGAATGGAAATAGTGGATGTGACTGTGACGATATTGAGACAACCTTGAGAACAGAGACACAGTGCCACAGGGCTGGTTCCTAGTCGCTAATTAAATGTGGCAGTTGGTCAGTAAAGCTGTTTCAAATCACTGCACATCAGAAAGTGATATTTGAAAAAAAAAAAAAATATATATATATATCATACCAACTTGTAGTCTACACTACACATGCTTTAAAATATATACATATATATGCACTGTATACATATTTACATATATACATATACAGTGCATTCGGAAAGTATTCAGACCCCTTGACTTTTTCCACATTTTGTTATGTTACATTCTTATTCTAAATTTAATTAAATATTTAAAAAATCATTAGTCTACACAAAATACCCCATAATGACAAAGCAAAGACAGGTTTTTAGAAATGTTTGACATTTACAGTATAAAACATAAATATAAATAACCTTATTTACGTAAGTATTCAGACCCTTTGCTATGAGACTTGAAATTGAGCTCAGGTGCATCCTGTTTCCATTTTTTATTTTTTTATTTCACCTTTATTTCACCTTTATTTAACCAGGGAAGCCAGTTGAGAACAAGTTCTCATTTACAACTGCGACCTGGCCAAGATAAAGCAAAGCAGTGCGATAAAAACAACAACACAGAGTTACATATGGGGTAAAAAAACATAAAGTCAAAAAATACAACAGAAAATATATTATACAGTGTGTGCAAATGTAGCAAGTTATGGAGGTATGGCAATAAATAGGCTATAGTGCAAAATAATTACAATTAGTATTAACACTGGAATGCTAGATGTGCAGGAGATTATGTGCAAATAGAGATACTGGGGTGCAAAAGAGTAAAATAAATAACAATATAGGGATGAGGTAGGTGGGTGGGCTAATTTCAGATGGGCTGTGTACAGGTGCAGTGATCGGTAAGGTGCTCTGACAACTGATGCTTAATTGATCACCCTTGAGAAGTTTCTACAACTTGATTGGAGTCCACCTGTGGTAAATTCAATTGATTGGACATGATTTGGAAAGGCACACACCTGTCTATAAAAGGTCCCACAGTTGACAGTGCATGTCAGAGCAAAAACCAAGCCATGAGGTCGAAAGAATTGTCCATAGGTGCTTCAACAAAGTACTGAGTAAAGGGTTTTTAATTTTTTATAAATGTTAAAACGTTTCTAAAAACCTGTTTTTGCTTTGTCATTATGGGGTATTGTGTGTAGATTGATGAGGAAAAATAACAATTTAATCCATGGAAAAAGTCAAGGGGTCTGAATACTTTCCGAATGCACTGTATATGTACATATCTACCTCAATTACCTCGTACCCCTAAAGATCGACTCGATATGGTACCCTGTGTATATAGCCAAGTTATCATTGACTCAGTACTGGTACCCAGTGTATATAGCCAAGTTATCATTGACTCAGTACTGGTACCCTGTGTATATAGCCAAGTTATCATTGACTCAGTACTGGTACCCCGTGTATATAGCCAAGTTATCATTACTCAGTACTGGTACCCTGTGTATATAGCCAAGTTATCATTGACTCAGTACTGGTGCCCTGTGTATATAGCCAAGTTATCATTGACTCAGTACTGGTACCCTGTATATATAGCCAAGTTATCATTGACTCAGTACTGGTACCCTGTGTATATAGCCAAGTTATCATTACTCAGTACTGGTACCCCGTGTATATAGCCAAGTTATCATTGACTCAGTACTGGTACCCTGTGTATATAGCCAAGTTATCATTGACTCAGTACTGGTACCCTGTGTATATAGCCAAGTTATCATTGACTCAGTACTGGTACCCCGTGTATATAGCCAAGTTATCATTACACAGTACTGGTACCCCGTGTATATAGCCAAGTTATCATTGACTCAGTACTGGTACCCTGTGTATATAGCCAAGTTATCATTGACTCAGTACTGGTACCCTGTGTATATAGCCAAGTTATCATTGACTCAGTACTGGTACCCTGTGTATATAGCCAAGTTATCATTGCTCAGTACTGGTACCCCGTGTATATAGCCAAGTTATCATTGACTCAGTACTGGTAACCTATTTATATAGCCAAGTTATCATTGACTCAGTACTGGTACCCCGTGTATATAGCCAAGTTATCATTACTCAGTACTGGTACCCCGTGTATATAGCCAAGTTATCATTGACTCAGTACTGGTAACCTATTTATATAGCCATGTTATCATTGACTCAGTACTGGTACCCTGTGTATATAGCCAAGTTATCATTGACCCAGTACTGGTACCCTGTGTATATAGCCAAGTTATCATTGACTCAGTACTGGTACCCTGTGTATATAGCCAAGTTATCATTGACTCAGTACTGGTACCCTGTGTATATAGCCAAGTTATCATTGACTCAGTACTGGTACCCCGTGTATATAGCCAAGTTATCATTGACTCAGTACTGGTACCCTGTGTATATAGCCAAGTTATCATTGACTCAGTACTGGTACCCAGTGTATATAGCCAAGTTATCATTGACTCAGTACTAGTACCCCGTATATATAGCCAAGTTATCATTGACTCAGTACTGGTACCCCGTGTATATAGCCAAGTTATCATTGACTCAGTACTGGTACCCCGTGTATATACCCAAGTTATCATTGACTCAGTACTGGTAACCTATTTATATAGCCAAGTTATCATTGACTCAGTACTGGTACCCTGTGTATATAGCCAAGTTATCATTGACTCAGTACTGGTACCCCGTGTATATAGCCAAGTTATCATTGACTCATTGTGTTATTATCTTTCTATTATTTCTATTTTCTTCTCAGCATTGTTGAGAAGGGCCCGTAAGTAAGCGTTTCACTACACCTGTTGTTTTTACGAAGCATGTGTCAAATATAATTTGAAATTAACTTTATTGCATTCCTGTGTCTGTCTCAGAGGGTTGGGTTGTGAGCATAAAACACAAATGTCCATTCTCTGTAAGTTAATGGACAATAAAGTACATCTTATCTGTGATATTCTCTGGCTGCACCCTGTAGTTCCCATTCACGTCCGTATCATGTTCCATCCTCTCTCTATATCTCAGCTGGGACTTTGTCATGCGGCCAAGCACATCATGTAATATGCTCTCAGCTCTGTATCATGTCCAATTATAATTATCTTTGTCAGGCCTGAGCCCTACAACCCTCATGCAGATATGATAATATGTCTTCATAACCAAGTGACCTTACATGCGCAATATTTCTTTCCTTGTGAAGATTGCATGTCAATAAAGTAATGGCGTCTGGGAGGCGGTGTGACGTGGTGTGGCACGGTGTGACGGCAAGGCAAAGATTTAGATGATTGGGCTTTCAGGTCCACTGATGTATGACCATTATTATTCTAGTTGTACCCAGCAAGCACATAACGTTCTGAGAACCATATGTGTCTTAGAGCTTAGTGAGAGTTTGGTTGTCCTATGGTTATTTTGCATAAAACCTTCCCACAAGATTCTGGGAATGGTGCACGATACCCAGCTAGCACATAACGTTCTGATAACCATATGTTTCTTAGGTGGGAATTTCAGTACTTCAGCATAATGTTCTCTACAGGTTTCCTCGTGGCTCTATTTAAAGTAAATCGTTCAGAGAACATTAAGAAACAACATTCTTCTGTGGGAATTTCAGTACTTCAGCATAGAGTTTCCTGCAGGTTTCCTCATGGTTCTATTTAAAATTATGTTCTCAGAACATTAACAAAACTTTCAATAAAAAACACAAGAAAACAGTAGAGTTAAAAAAATATATATACACATTCCGTTCTCAGCGTCAACAAAACTCTCTATCCTCCATCTTGTTAAATGTGTTCAGGTGTGTTGTCCACGCCCACTAATTGGCCACACCTGTTCTTAATGAGTGCTTGTTTCAAATCAAATCAAATCAAATTTTATTGGTCACATGCGCCGAATACAACAGGTGCAGACATTACAGTGAAATGCTTACTTACAGCCCTTAACCAACAGTGCATTTATTTTAAACAAAAAAAGTAAGAATAAAACAACAACAAAAAAAGTGTTGAGAAAAAAAGAGCAGAAGTAAAATAAAGTGACAGTAGGGAGGCTATATATACAGGGGGGTACCGTTGCAGAGTCAATGTGCGGGGGCACCGGCTAGTTGAGGTAGTTGAGGTAATATGTACATGTGGGTAGAGTTAAAGTGACTATGCATAAATACTTAACAGAGTAGCAGCAGCGTAAAAGGATGGGGTGGGGGGCAGTGCAAATAGTCCGGGTAGCCATGATTAGCTGTTCAGGAGTCTTATGGCTTGGGGGTAGAAGCTGTTGAGAAGTCTTTTGGACCTAGACTTGGCACTCCGGTACCGCTTGCCGTGTGGTAGCAGAGAGAACAGTCTATGACTAGGGTGGCTGGAGTCTTTGACAATTTTGAGGGCCTTCCTCTGACACCGCCTGGTATAGAGGTCCTGGATGGCAGGAAGCTTTGCCCCAGTGATGTACTGGGCCGTACGCACTACCCTCTGTAGTGCCTTGCGGTCAGAGGCCAAGCAGTTGCCATACCAGGCGGTGATGCAACCAGTCAGGATGCTCTCGATGGTGCAGCTGTAGAATTTTTTGAGGATCTGAGGACCCATGCCAAATCTTTTTAGTCTCCTGAGGGGGAATAGGCTTTGTCGTGCCCTCTTCATGACTGTCTTGGTGTGTTTGGACCATGATAGTTCGTTGGTGATGTGGACACCAAGGAACTTGAAGCTCTCAACCTGTTCCACTACAGCCCCGTCGATGAGAATGGGGGCGTGCTCAGTCCTCTTTTTTTTTCCTGTAGTCCACAATCATCTCCTTTGTCTTGGTCACGTTGAGGGAGAGGTTGTTGTCCTGGCACCACACGGCCAGATCTCTGACCTCCTCCCTATAGGCTGTCTCATCGTTGTCGGTGATCAGGCTTACCACTGTTGTGTCGTCGGCAAACTTAATGATGGTGTTGGAGTCGTGCCTGGCCATGCAGTCATGGGTGAACAGAGAGTACAGGAGGGGACTGAGCACGCACCCCTGAGGGGCCCCGTGTTGAGGATCAGTGTGGCAGATTTGTTGTTACCTACCCTTACCACCTGGGGGCGGCCCGTCAGGAAGTCCAGGATCCAGTTGCAGAGGGAGGTGTTTAGTCCCAGGATCCTTAGCTTAGTGATGAGCTTAGAGGGCACTATGGTGTTGAATGCTGAGCTGTAGTCAATGAATAGCATTCTCACGTAGGTGTTCCTCTTGTCCAGGTGGGAAAGGGCAGTGTGGAGTGCGATAGAGATTGCATCATCTGTGGATCTGTTGGGGCGGTATGCAAATTGGAGTGGGTCTAGGGTTTCTGGGATTATGCTGTTGATGTGAGCCATGACCAGTCTTTCAAAGCACTTCATGGCTACAGACGTCAGTGCTACGGGTCGGTAGTCATTTAGGCAGGTTATCTTAGAGTTCTTGGGCACGGGGACTATGGTGGTCTGCTTGAAACATGTTGGTATTACAGACTCAGTCAGGGACATGTTGAAAATGTCAGTGAAGACACTTGCCAGCTGGTCAGCACATGCTCGGAGTACACGTCCTGGTAATCCGTCTGGCCCTGCGGCCTTGTGAATGTTGACCTGCTTAAAAGTCTTACTCACATCGGCTACGGAGAGCGTGATCACATAGTCATCCGGAACAGCTGGTGCTCTCATGCATGCTTCAGTGTTGCTTGCCTCGAAGCGAGCATAGAGGTGGTTTAGCTCGTCTGGTAGGCTTGTGTCACTGGGCAGCTCGCGGCTGTGCTTCCCTTTGTAGTCTGTAATAGTTTTCAAGCCCTGCCACATCCGACGAGCGTCAGAGCCAGTGTAGTATGATTCAATCTTAGACCTGTATTGACTCTTTGCCTGTTTGATGGTTCGTCGGAGGTCATAGCGGGATTTCTTATAAGCGTCCGGGTTAGAGTCCCGTTCCTTGAAAGCGGCAGCTCTACCCTTTAGCTCAGTGCGGATGTTTCCTGTAATCCATGGCTTCTGGTTGGGGTATGTACGTACGGTCACTGTGGGGACGACATCATCGATGCACTTATTGATGAAGCCAGTGACTGATGTGGTGTACTCCTCAATGCTGTCTGAAGAATCCCGAACATGTTCCAGTCTGTGCTAGCAAAACAGTCCTGTAGCTTAGCATCTGTGTCATCTGACCACTTTTTTATTAACCGAATCACTGGTGCTTCCTGCTTCAGTTTTTGCTTATAAGCAGGAATCAGGAGGATAGAGTTGTGGTCAGATTTGCCAAATGGAGGGCGAGGGAGAGCTTTGTATGCGTCTCTGTGTGTGGAGTAAAGGTGGTCTAGAGTGTTTTTCCCTCTGGTTGCATATTTAACATGCTGGTAGAAATTAGGTAGAACGGATTTAAGTTTCCCTGCATTAAAGTCCCCGGCCACTAGGAGCGCTGCATCTGGATGAGCGTTTTCCTGTTGATTAATGGCCTTGTACAACTCATTCAGTGCAATCTTAATGCCAGCATTGGTTTGTGGTGGTAAATAGACAGCTATGAAAAATATAGATGAAAACTCTCTTGGTAAATAGTGTGGTCTACAGCTTATCATAAGATACTCTACCTCAGGCGAGCAAAACCTCGAGACTTCCTTAGTATTTGATTTTGTGCACCAGCTGTTGTTTACAAATATACACAGACCGCCACCCCTTGTCTTACCAGAGTCAGCCGTTCTGTCCTGCCGATGTAGCGTATAGCCTGCTAGCTGAATGTTATCATTGTTGTCGTTCAGCCACGACTCCGTGAAACATAAGATATTACAGTTTTTAATGTCCTGTTGGTAGGATAACCGTAATCTTAAATCGTCCATTTTATTCTCAAAAGCTTGAACGTTGGCTAATAGGATTGATGGAAGAGGCAGTTTACTCGCTCGCCGTCGGATCCTTACAAGGCACCTTACAAGGGGTCTGTTTGAATAGACTAAAATGAACAGCTTTGTATGAGTAAAAAAAACAAAATAACATGGCATGCTAGCTCCATCCTGGTGGCACAGTGGGCTAATTGCATGGATAAAGAACATAATATCATAGGTTTGAATCTCACTGGATGCTGTGTCACACAAAAATAAATGCGTTTGCATGATTCATGCCTAAGGAAATTAATTGCCATGTGTCCTATCTGTGCTTGGTGTTCAAAACAGTTAAAACTAACCTAGCAGTATTATAAAAAGTCTTATTGAAATATGTTCTCAGAACGTTATTTATTGACCTTCAAACAACCTATAGTTTCTGTTCTCAGAACATTAATAAAACCTCCCAGGAAAACTTTCAGCGAACCATAGTAAAATGTTCTCAGAACCTCCCTGCAAACAAAAAATGTACATTCCCAGAACAGGTGAAATGTTCACGTCTGTTCTCAGAACGTTTAAAAAGTGGTCAATTTTACCGGTCAGGAAACGTATAGCTTAATTCCCAGAACCAATAGGAAACCAAAAACGTGCGTTCCCACAACTTCCAAGGAACCAAATGTGCTAGCTGGATATACACAGCTGAGGGTGGTGAGGGGGTGACTAGGTAGAGGGAGAGAGGCCCAGCCAGGCAGGCTCTCATTGGAACTCTTTTGTTAATCATCTTTTTATACTCTACTAAAGAACGGGAGCAAGGGAGGTTGTGGTTGTGTCCAAAATGGTACCCTTATTCCCTTTATAACAGCAGTACTTTTGACCAGAGGCTATGTAGTATTGCCATTTGGGACACATGCAACTTTTGCTGCATGAATAAAGTAAAAAATATGTATTGAGAAACAATGTAATTTTTAAAGGACTGTCGTGTGTGAGCCTAATGTGTTTCTCAGTAATACAGACACCCTTTAACAGCAGTAATACAGACACCCTCATTATCATTAAGTTTACCTTATTCCTATGTAACTACATCTTATTAAGTTGTTGTAACTACAACTATTACATCCATCCATCCCAGGGTCCTGCTGCTTGACAACCCACTACCTGAGAGTCCTGCTGTTTGACAGCCCACTACCTGAGAGTCCTGCTGCTTGACAGCCCACTACCTGAGAGTCCTGCTGCTTGACAGCCCACTACCTGAGAGTCCTGCTGCTTGACAGCCCACTACCTGAGAGTCCTGCTGCTTGACAGCCCACTACCTGAGAGTCCTGCTGCTTGACAACCCACTACCTGAGAGTCCTGCTGCTTGATAACCCACTACCTGAGAGTCCTGCTGCTTGACAACCCACTACCTGAGGGTCTTGCTGCTTGACAACCCACTACCTGAGGGGCTTGCTGCTTGACAACCCACTACCTGAGGGTCTTGCTGCTTGACAACGTACGACCCGAGGCTGCTGCTGCTTGACAAATTACTGAGGATAATAGCAGACGATATTGCCACTCCTATTTGCCCTGTCTTCAATTTAAGCCTACTAGAAACTGTTTTGTTAGACTTCAGTGTGGCTTTTGCCATTATCGATCACAGTCTGCTTCTGGAAAAACGTATGTGTTATGGCTTTACACCCCCTGCTATATTGTGGATAAGCATTACCTGTCTAACAGAACACAGAGGGTGTTTTTAATGGAAGCCTCTCCAACATAATCCAGGTAGAATCAGGAATTCCCCAGGGCAGCTGTCTAGGCCCCTTACTTTTTTCAATCTTTACTAATGACATGCCACTGGCTTTGAGTAAACCTCAACTAAATCTTGTAATAAATAATGTGTAAATTGAGCAAGTTGAGGTGACTAAACTGCTTGGCACAGGAGCACGTGCCCCCTCAGATTTGTCCTGTTTAAAAAATAAATACAATATATACAGGACCAGTCAAAAGATTGGACACACTACTCATACACGGGTTTTTCTTTATTTGTACTATTTTCTACATTGTAGAATAATAATGAAGACATCAAAACTATGAAATAACACATATGGAATCATGTAGTAACCAAAAAAGTGTTAAACAAATCAAAATATGTTTTATATTTGAGATTATTCAAATAGCCACCCTTTGCCTTGAAGACAGCTTTGCACACTCTTGGCATTATCTTAACCAGCGTCACCTGGAATGCTTTTCCAGCAGTCTTGAAGGAGTTCCCACATATGCTGAGCACTTGTTGGCTGCTTTTCCTTCAATCTGCGGTCCGACTTGGGTTGAGGTCGGGGGATTGTGGAGGCCAGGTCATCTGATGCAGCACTCCATCACTCTCCTTCTTGGTAAAATGGCCCTTACACAGCCTGGAGGTGTGTTGGGTCATTGTCCTGTTGAAAAACAAATGATAGTCCCTCTAAGCCCAAACTAGATGGGATGGCGTATCACTGCAGAATGCTTTGGTAGCCATGCTGGTTAAGTGTGCCTTGAATTCTAAATTAATCACAGACAGTGTCACCAGCAAAGCACCCCCACACCATAACACCTCCTCCTCCATGATTTAATGTGGGAAATACACATGCAGAGATCATCCATTCACCCACGCCGAGTCTCACAAAGACACGGTGGTTGGAACCAATAATCTCCAATTTGGACTCCAGGCCAAAGGACACATTTCCACCGGTCTAATGTCCATTGCTCGTGTTTCTTGGCCCAAGCAAATCTCTTATTATTATTGGTGTCCTTTAGTAGTGGTTTCTTTGCAGCAATTCGACCATGAAGGCCTGATTCACGCAATCCCATCTGAACAGTTGATGTTGAGATGTGTCTGTTACTTGAACTCTGTGAAGCATTTATTTGGGCTGCAATTTCTGAGGCTGGTAACTCTAATGAACTTATCCTCTGCAGCAGAGGTAACTCTGGGTCTTCCATTCCTGTGGTGGTCCTCATGAGAGCCAGTTTCATCATAGCGCTTGATGGTTTTTGCGACTGCACTTGAAGAAACTTTACATTTTCCGTATTGCCTGACCTTCATGTCTTAAAGTAATGATGGACTGTAATTTTTATTTGCTTCTTTGAGCTGATCTTGCCATAATATGGACTTGGTCTTTTACCAAATAGGGCTATCTTCTGTATACCCCCCTACCTTGTCACAACACAACTGATTGGCTCAAACGCATTATGAAGGAAAGAAATTCCAGTAATTAACTTTTAAGAAGGCACACCTGTTAATTGAAATGCATTTCAGGTGACTACCTCATGAAGCTGGTTGAGAGAATGCCAAGAGTGTGCAAAGCTGTCATCAAGGCATTGGGTGGCTATTTGAAGAATCTCAAATAATAACTATATTTTGATTTGTTTACACACTTTTTTTGGTCACTGCATGATTCCATATGTGTTATTTCATAGCTTTGATGTCTTCACTATTATTCTACAATGTATTCAAAAATGTCAAAATAAAGAAAAACCCTTGAATGAGTAGGTGTGTCCAAACTTTTGACTGGTAGTGTATATTATTTTAATTCTGTAATACTACTAACCACCTAGAAATGTTATGAAGTTGTATTTAGCTAGCCCAGATAGGTTCCCAGTCTCCCAACCTCATTACTAGCTACCCAGAAGCCATTTCAGGCTATCTATCAAGTTAGAGTAGCTAGCTTGTCTCACTATCTTAGCTGACATGCCTGCTGGCAAGGTTGGTAGGCTTTAGAAAAGCAGGCAATTACTAAATGTACTTAATAAGACTCACAGTCCTTTCAATCTTTCACCCAGATTTGAGCAGAGATGCAGAGATTATTATTTAGTTTCTTAAGAAAAATACACTATTATTTTTTATTTTTTTACATAGGATTAAGCATAATGATCATGGTTCTAGATGGCTGTTTAAGGGTTTTCTCCAACCCCCAGCCACCCTCACGTACTTTGTGCTCCCTCAGATGTTGCCCCTGGTAATACAGACACCCTCTACTGTAATAGCATATTAACATGTGATGGACTGTAATATGATTGCACAGAGACTTATTTTAGATTATTCTGTCTTTGTCTCCTGCAGACTGCCATGCCAGTGAAGCAAAGACACCTTTTTTTAAATGAGATGAGGTAACTATGGTCTGCGTCTCAAATGGTACCCTATTCCCTATATAATGCTCTGCTTTTGACCAGGAAGTAGGGTGCCATTTGGGACGTAGCCTAGCAAATAGCTCCCGTGGTGACAAAATGGCCGCCATCAACCACCATTGGTGTCCCGTCTCCTTCTCCTCCCAGCCCCAGTGACAGGTCTCATTATCGGGCGTCCAGTAGAATAATTACCAACTGATGAAGGCATACCACTCTGTCTGACTCCACAGTGGAAGGAAATTGAATTCTGGAGGACATAAATGCCTGACAGTGAGAGCTCATAGTCAGAGACTAATTTAAGGAAGATTAAGTTAATTTCAATGACAGACCATTCTATCTGGGAAAAGTCTGTATATAACGTAATATTACAGTAGCTCTGTTGCCGGGAGATAAGGGGGTAGTAATTTAAGACTGGGCACAGCACTAGCAGCCAGGGGATGAAGGCCTATAATCCCATTGGATTCAACCTCTTTACAGAACATCATAGGGATATAGAGTGTTTGACAAGTATTATTCCGTGGAGGGGATTTGGGAAAATCTTTCAATTTAGCGTGATCATTTAATTGACACTGACCCGAGGCCTCAAGACACACACACACACATCACACATGTGCACACACACGCACGCACGCACGCACACACACACACACACACACACGGATAACTACAGTTGAAGTCGGAGGTTTACATACACTTAGGTTGGAGTCATTAAAACTTGTTTTTCAACCACTCCACAAATGTCTTGTTAACAAACTATAGTTTTGGCAAGTCGGTTAGGACATCTACTTTGTCCAAGTAATTTTTCCAACAATTGTTTACAGACAGATTATTTCACTTATAATTCACTGTATCATAATTCCAGTGGGTCATACGTTTACATACACTAAGTTGACTGTGCCTTTAAACAGCTTGGAAAATTCCAGGAAATTATGTCATGGCTTTAGAAGCTTCTGATAGGCTAATTGACATCATTTGAGTCAATTGGAGGTGTACCTGTGGATGTATTTCAAGGCCTACCTTCAAACTCAGTGCCTCTTTGCTTGACATCATGGGAAAATCAAATGTAATCAGCCAAGACCTCAGAATTTTTTTTGACTCAGTTACACCAGCTCTGTCAGGAAGAATGGGCCAAAATTCACCCAACTTATTGTGGGAAGCTTGTGGAAGGCTACCCAAAACGTTTGACCCAAGTTAAACAATTTAAAGGCAATGCTACCAAATACTAATTGAGTGTATGTCAACTTCTGACCCACTGGGAATGTGATTAAATAAATAAAAGCTGAAATAAATAATTCTCTCTACTATTATTCTGACATTTCACATTCTTAAAATAAAGTGATGATCCTAACTGACGTAAGACAGCGAATTTTTAGTAGGATTAAATGTCAGGAATTGTGAAAAACTGATTTAAATGTATTTGGCTAAGGTGTATGTAAACTTCCGACTTCAACTGTATGTAATCAGATACACATTATTTCTCATCCATCATCACCCCATGTTCATAATCAAATGTATCCAGTGATATGTCTTTACCTATCTACAGTACTCAGGTCTATATAGTATCTACAGTACTCAGGTCTATACAGTATCTACAGTCCTCAGGTATATACAGTATCTACAGTACTCAGGTCTATACAGTATCTACAGTACTCAGGTCTATACAGTATCTACAGTACTCAGGTCTATACAGTATCTACAGTACTCAGGTATATACAGTATCTACAGTACTCAGGTCTATACAGTATCTACAGTACTCAGGTATATACAGTATCTACAGTACTCAGGTCTATACAGTATCTACAGTCCTCAGGTATATACAGTATCTACAGTACTCAGGTCTATACAGTATCTACAGTACTCAGGTCTATACAGTATCTACAGTCCTCAGGTATATACAGTATCTACAGTACTCAGGTATATACAGTATCTACAGTACTCAGGTCTATACAGTATCTACAGTACTCAGGTCTATACAGTATCTACAGTACTCAGGTCTATACAGTATCTACAGTACTCAGGTATATACAGTATCTACAGTACTCAGGTCTATACAGTATCTACAGTACTCAGGTATATACAGTATCTACAGTAATCAGGTCTATACAGTATCTACAGTACTCAGGTTTATACAGTATCTACAGTACTCAGGTCTATACAGTATCTACAGTACTCAGGTCTATACAGTATCTACAGTACTCAGGTCTATATAGTATCTAAATCACTCAGGTCTATACAGTATCTACAGTACTCAGGTATATACAGTATCTACAGTCCTCAGGTATATACAGTATCTACAGTACTCAGGTATATACAGTATCTACAGTAATCAGGTCTATACAGTATCTACAGTACTCAGGTATATACAGTATCTACAGTACTCAGGTCTATACAGTATCTACAGTACTCAGGTCTATACAGTATCTACAGTAGTCAGGTCTATACAGTATCTACAGTACTCAGGTCTATACAGTATCTACAGTAATCAGGTCTATACAGTATCTACAGTACTTAGGTCTATACAGTATCTACAGTACTCAGGTCTATACAGTATCTACAGTGTCTATACAGTATCTACAGTACTCAGGTCTATACAGTATCTACAGTACTCAGGTCTATACAGTATCTACAGTGTCTATACAGTATCTACAGTACTCAGGTCTATACAGTATCTACAGTACTCAGGTCTATACAGTATCTACAGTACTCAGGTCTATATAGTATCTAAATCACTCAGGTCTATACAGTATCTACAGTACTCAGGTCTATACAGTATCTACAGTACTCAGGTCTATACAGTATCTACAGTACTCAGGTATATACAGTATCTACAGTACTCAGGTCTATACAGTATCTACAGTAATCAGGTCTATACAGTATCTACAGTACTCAGGTGTATACAGTATCTACAGTACTCAGGTATATACAGTATCTACAGTACTCAGGTATATACAGTATCTACAGTAATCAGGTCTATACAGTATCTACAGTACTCAGGTATATACAGTATCTACAGTACTCAGGTATATACAGTATCTACAGTACTCAGGTCTATACAGTATCTACAGTAATCAGGTCTATACAGTATCTACAGTACTCAGGTCTATACAGTATCTACAGTAATCAGGTCTATACAGTATCTACAGTACTCAGGTCTATACAGTATCTACAGTACTCAGGTCTATACAGTATCTACAGTGTCTATACAGTATCTACAGTACTCAGGTCTATACAGTATCTACAGTACTCAGGTCTATACAGTATCTACAGTACTCAGGTCTATACAGTATCTACAGTACTCAGGTCTATACAGTATCTACAGTGTCTATACAGTATCTACAGTACTCAGGTCTATACAGTATCTACAGTACTCAGGTCTATACAGTATCTACAGTACTCAGGTCTATACAGTATCTACAGTACTCAGGTCTATACAGTATCTACAGTGTCTATACAGTATCTACAGTACTCAGGTCTATACAGTATCTACAGTACTCAGGTCTACACAGTATCTACAGTACTCAGGTCTATACAGTATCTACAGTACTCATGTCTATACAGTATCTACAGTAATCAGGTCTATACAGTATCTAAAGCACTCAGGTCTATACAGTATCTACAGTACTCAGGTCAATACAGTATCTACAGTACTCAGGTCTATACAGTATCTACAGTACTCAGGTCTATACAGTATATACAGCACTCAGGTCTATACAGTATCTACAGTACTCAGGTCTATACAGTATCTACAGTACTCAACCAAAAAAGTGTTAAACAAATCAAAATATATTTTGTATTTGAGATTCTTCAAAGTAGCCACTCTTTGCCTTGATGACAGCTTTGCACACTTTTGGCATTCTCTCAACCAGTTTCATGAGGTAGTCACATGGAATGCATTTCAATTAACAGGTGTGCCTTGTTAAAAGTTAATTTGTGGAATGTATTTCCTTCTTAATGCATTTGAGCCAATCAGTTGTGTTGTGACAAGGTAGGTGTGGTATGCAGAAGATATGTCACACCCTGATCTGTTTCACCTGTCTTTGTAATTGTCTCCACCCCCCTCCAGGTGTCTCCCATCTTCCCCATTATCCCCAGTGTATTTATACCTGTGTTCTCTGTTTGTCTGTTGCCAGTTCGTTTTGTTTCGTCAAGCCTACCAGCGGTTTTCCCCTTGCTCCTGTGTTTCTCAAGTTCCTGTTTTCTAGTTTCTCCGGTTTTAACCATTCTGCCTTCCCTGACCCTGAGCCTGCCTGCCGTTCTGTACCTTTTGGACTCTGATCTGGATTACTGACCTCTGCCTTCCCTTGACCTGTCGTTTGCCTGCCCCCTGTTTTTGTAATAAACTTTTGTTACTTCGACACTGTCTGTATATGGGTCTTCTCCTGAAACGTGATAGTACGAACTGGCCGTGACTGACCCAGCAGACTCGAACCAGCTCCATAACGCCATCTCCTCCCAAGCAACCCCCATTGGAAGGCACGAGGAGTTGCTTCGTGGTCTTATGGAAGTGTGCCAGACCTTGGCTGAACGCCATGACCGAGCGTTTAACACATTGCTGGAGCAATTCCGCGGGTTGTCTGTTAGGCAGCCTACCACGACGCTAACCTCCCAGCCCCTCAGTAACCCGGCTGTTAGCAGCCTCCCCGGCCACCCCGGTTTCCCGAGAACCCCGCTTACCTCCCCCGGAACGCTTCGCTGGAGAGTCGGCAACCTGTTGGGCATTTCTCGCTCAGTGTTCTCTCATCATCAAGCTGCAGCCCTCCTCCTTTCCCTCGGAATGTTCTAAGATAGTGTACCTCATCACGCTGATGTCCAGGAGGGCTCTCGGCTGGGCTATGGCAGTGTGGGAACAACAGTCGGCCGTATGCTTCAGTCTGGAGGAGTTCATGCAGGAGGTAAAGAAGGTTTTCGATGCTCCATTGTCCGGGAGAGAGGCTGCCCGGAAGTTACTTCAGCTTCAGCAAGAATCCCGCAGTTTGACAGACTATGCAGTGGATTTCCGCACGTTGGTAGGTGAGGGTGCCTGGAACCCGGAAGCGCTGTTCGACACGTTCCTGCACAGAGTTTCGGAGGAAGTAAAGGATGAGCTTACAGCCCGGGAACTACCGACTGATCTCGACTCGCTCATCGCCTTGACCATTCGGATCGATAGGCGACTACGGGAACGAAGGAAGGAGAGGAAGTCCAATTCCACCCGCCCGCCCAAGGAGTCCACCTCGCCTCCGAAGCATCCTGAAAGACCCCGTCGGCTCCGTTGCCGAGAGAACCCGAGACTACCCGAGTCCCCCGAGGGTCTCCGAAGTCTGCCGATTCACTTCTTCCCGTGCCGATACAACTAGGCTAGGCTCTCTCAATGCGGGGAATCGTGAGCTTCTCGCAGTGAAGATGGCGTTGGAGGAGTGGAGGCACTGGCTGGAGGGGGCGGAACATCCATTCATTGTGTGGACAGACCACAAGATCTTGGAATATCTCCGCACCGCCAAGAGTCTCAATTCCAGGCAAGCAAGGTGGGCCCTGCTTTTCACCCGGTTCAACTTCTCCCTCTCATACCGAACGAGATCCAAGAATGTCAAGCCAGATGCGCTGTCACGCCGCTATAGCCCCGCGGCTACACCCCCGGAATCCGAGACACTCAGTTGGGGAATAGGGAAGCAGGTCCGGGAGGCGCAGCATTCCCAGCCGAACCCCAGAGGGGGAGGGGGGGGGGGGCAGATAACCAGATGTTTGTTGCTGACGCTGTCCGCTCCTCGGTCCTGGAGTGGGCCCATTCCTCCAGGCTTGCCTGCCACCCGGGCTCCAGTTGGACCATGGCCTTTGTACGACAACACTGTTGGTGGCCTACCATGGTTCCTGACATCTCCGCGTTCGTCGTCGCCTGCACAATCTGTGCACAGAACAAGACTCCTCGGCAAGCTCCGGCTGGTCTCCTCCAACCTCTGCCTGTTCCTCACCGTCCCTGGTCTCACATATCCCTGGACTTTGTCACGGGTCTTCCCCCGTCTGATGGCAACACCGCCATCCTGACAGTTGTGGACCGGTTTTCCAAACCCGCCCACTTCATTCCTCTCCCTCTCCGGCTCCATGGACTCCAAGTGGACATGGTCTCAGTTCTCATCCCGGTTCTGGAAGGCGTTCTGCACAATCATTGGGTCGTCAGCCAGCCTGTCCTCCAGTTTCCACCCTCAGTCCAACGGCCAGTCGGAGCGAGTCAACCAAGACCTGGAGACGACTCTGCGCTGCCTGGTCTCCGCCAACAACACCACCTGGAGCCAGCAACTTGTGTGGGTCGAATACGCCTGCAACACCCCTCCCTGCTCTGCCACGGGTCTTTCGACCTTTGAGTGTTCCCTGGGTTATCAGCCCCCACTCTTCCCGGAGCAAGAGGAAGAGGTCGGCATACCCTCGGCCCAGATGTTTGTCCACCGCTGTCGTCGTACCTGGAGGAGAGCCCGGTCGGCTCTTCTCAAGACCACCTCCAGGTATCAACGACAATCGGACTGCCAACGGACCCCGGCTCCCCGGTATCAAACCCATGTCTCACAGCCCTTTGTCTCCTGTCATTTGCCTGCCCCCTGTTTTTGTAATAAACTTTTGTTACTTCGACGCTGTCTGCATCTAGGTCTTCTCCTGAAACGTGATAAGATAGCCCAATTTGGTAAAGACCAAGTCCATATTATGGCAAGAACAGCTCAAATAAGCAAAGAGAAACAACAGTCCATCATTACTTTAAGACATGAAGGTCAATCAATACGGAACATTTCAAGAACCTTTAATGTTTCTTCAAGTGGAATCGCAGAAACCACCAAGCGCTATGATGAAACTGGCTCTCATGATGACCGCCACAGGAAAGGAAGACCCAGAGTTACCTCTGCTGCAGAGGATAAGTTCATTAGTTACCAGCCTCAGAAATTGCAGCCCAAATAAATGCTTTACAGAGTTCAAGTAACAGACATATCTCAACATCAACTGTTCAGAGGAGACTGCGTGAATCAGGCCTTCATGGTCGAATTGCTGCAGAGACAAAACACTACTAAAGGACCCCAATAATAAGAAGAGACTTGCTTGGGCCAAGAAACACGAGCAATGGACATTAGACCGGTGGAAATCTTGGTCTGATCAGTCCTAATTTGAGATTTTTGGTTCCAACCGCGTGTCTTTGTGAGACGCAGAGTAGGTGAAAGGATGATCTCTGCATGTGTGGTTGCCACCGTGAAGCATGGAGGTGGAGGTATGATGGTGTGGGGGTGCTTTGCTGGTGACACTGTCAGTGATTCATTTAGAATTCAAGGCACACTTAACCAGCATGGCTACCACAGCATTCTGCAGCGATATGCCATCCCATCTGGTTTGCGCTTAGTGGGACTATCATTTGTTTTTCAACAGGATAATGACACAAAACACACCTCCAGGCTGAGTAAGGGCTATTTTACCAAGAAGGAGAGTGATGGAGTGCTGCATCAGATGACCTGGCCTCCACAATCACCCGACCTCAATCCAATTGAGGTGGTTTGGGATGAGTTGGACCGCAGAGTGAAGGAAAAGCAGCCAACAAGTGCTCAGCATATGTGGGAACTCCTTCAAGACTTTTGGAAAAGCATTCCTCATGAAGCTGGTTGAGAGAATGCCAAGAGTGTGCAAAGCTGTCATCAAGGCAGAGGGTGGCTACTTTGAAGAATAAATAATAATTAACACTTTTTTGGTTAGTACATGATTCAATATGTGTTCTTTCATAGTTTTGAAGTCTTCACTATTATCACAGTGCAGTTATCACAAAATGTATTATTTTCCCTGTTATAGCCCAACTTGATGATAGGCTATAAAGGCCTGGGGAAAGTTAAAGCTAGACTCAACAATATGAAGTAGATGCAGAAAGTAAACAGCATAGTGGGTGATTTTCTGCAACAACTAAGAACGTTGAAGCGCAAGGCTCAAATTTCTCAGCTGTTTTGGTGCACTGGCTCCAACGCTGTGAACAATGTGAAGCGAACCCGTGCATACATACTGTGTGTGGAACTGTGAGAGCGTAGTGTTGCGTCTCGCTCATCTGGTACAGTAATCGGCGGCAGGTAGCCCAGCGGTTAAGAGCGTTGGGCCAGTATCTGAAAGGTCGCTGGTTTGAATCACTGAGCCGACTGGGTGAAAAAATCTGTCGATGTCCCGTTGGGCAAAGCACTTAACCCTAATTGCTCCTGTAAGTTGCTCTGAATAAGAGCATCTGCTAAATGCATAATATGCAAAAATCTGAGCCTATTCATTGATGATGGGTCCTGAAGTTGAGAGACATTGCAAGCCAAGAAATTGTGAGATACAGAATTTCAATGCGAGACATTGCCGATAGATAGGCCTAGTGCACGGTTCTGACTCTGTCTGCCTGGTGACCGACCTGCCTATACTGTGCCCCTCCCCTCTCTCTCCGCCCCTCGCTATGAAATATGCGAGTGTTTGTGTTCTTGGAAGTACGGCAACTAATCAGCAGTGTTGGCAACTATTTTTCAGGGAGATCCATTATTAGCTCCTTGATTTGTCCCTAGAAGTCGCTATATGAATTTTTGCCATTGCTGCGACGACGTCACAGCTTCAATTTGCCTTGCTGCCACACAGCTGCGGTCCCCGACATCTCGTTTTCTCCACCTCTCCCGCCGCACACCCCCCTGCCCTTGTGCTTCTCTGCCTGTGTGTCCACTGTTGTTGTGACGTCTGTTGCACAGGCTGCTTCTCCCACTCTTCGTTTGCGGCAGAATTTAGTGGGAAAAGTCGCAAAATACTATCAAAACCATAGAAACCCTCGGTTTCAAAACTCTGCAAAGGCAGCCTGAAAAGTCGCTGAATTTGTCACTAGAATCTTTTCCCAATAAAAGTCACTGGAGGGGTCCGAAAACTCGTTAAATATAGTGACAAAGTTGCTAAATTGGCAACACTGCTAATCAGTCTCCTTCGTTCCAAAAATACTGAATATTGGGAGTCCACACTCAGAAATGGGAGTCGACAATTGAATCTCAATTGCATACTCCTCGCGGCCTTCTTCTCAAAACCCATTGGAGGAGAAGGTCAGACGGAAGGGAACTCTGGCTTTCTCATCCAATGGGTTTTGAGAAGGAGGTGAGAAGAGAGGTGAGAGGACGTGAGGAGTCGACGTGCAAGGAGTTGAGGAATCTATTATTTAGGAGTCGACTCTCCACCACTATGTTATCGTCATTAGCAGTTGGAAAAATGGAAGACAAAGGCAAGTGACAGCAGCGAAGTCCTGAATGGCTGAATACTTTGAGAAGTTAAATGAGAAAGAAATACAATCTTCGCGAGGTGAAATTGAGATACAGTAATGGTAGTACAGGTGCAATGCTTAACCATCTGAACGGGACGCACCGTGAGACCCAAACCGTTGCTGACAGCAGCACAGCTGCATTGTGAATTCACATTATGAATTAGCTGTTTTCATAAAGCGGTAATATGTTTTGAAACACTGGGATGATAAACTGTTTTATCTCAAACAGACCCTAGCTGAGGAACGCTCAACTCTGTTCTCTTATACAGTATCAAGGCAGAGTTGAGTTTTTGAGAACTGGTCGCGCGATTTGCTAGCAAAAACATTGAGTCACCATCAGTCAATACTTGTGAATTCTGACATAGGTGCTTACCTGTACATACAGTATCCACAGTCCATACAACCACCGACTTCTAACTCATTTGTAGTGGCCTTGACATACTTCTTAAGCTGAGATTCAATTGGCACATGCACATTCACGCTGAGTTGAGCAACACAAATGAGAAAAAAGTTGGTGGTTGAATATATTGTGATGACCTGACTAGATCATAAAAGAACAACTGTCCAGACAGAGGATTGAGTTTACGAATGGACGGTTTATTAAACCAACTTTACACAGGCTACTGTTTGGCCGTAGCCCACGCCAAATAAATGAAAGATAACCCACAAGCCAATCGTGACCTTCTCTTGTGAAGCCCAGACGTAAAGAGAGAGAGAACAAAGGCTAAACCTGGTCTTAACTTCCAATGCTCCATCCCCCTGCCCAACCCCCCTCCACGCCACTCCGCCAACCGCCAGGATGCCCGGCATCAGAACATTCCAGGCATTCCCGTGATTGGCAGATAGCAGGTTGATTGACATGTCGGACCCCGCGAACACTGGGTACTGGTAGGTACAACACAACCATCTACTAGCCTAACACATAACACACAGCTGTCTGTGCGGGTCGCTACAATATATATATTTAAAGACTGATGGTGACTCGATGTTGTTGCTAGCAAATCCAATAGTGTGCAAATGCAGCGGCTCAATTCGGGGCGTTCCTGCATGTTGGCATCCCTGGAACTCCCCCCCTCAAGCATCCCATTGGTTCCTGCATGGATGCCACCCCAAGGGCGGGGGCGAAGGACACTGTTCACCAGTCACCCCCCGCCTACTGCTAGTACAGCAGATGGGAGGCTGGGGTGACACCGTGTGCTAGCTAAATAGCTAGCTTGCTACACTACATTACCAAAAGTATGTGGACACCTGATCGTCGAACATCTCATTCCAAAATCATGGGCATTAATATGGAGTTGGTCCCCCCTTTGCTGCTATAACAGCCTCCACTCTTCTGGGAAGGCTTTCCACTAGATGTTGGAACATTGCTGCGGGGACTTGCCTCCATTCAGCCACAAGAGCATTAGTGAGGTCGGGCACTGATGTTGGGCGATTAGTCCTGGCTCGCAGTCGGCGTTCCAATTCATCCCAAAGGTGTTTGATGGGGTTGAGGTCAGGGCTCTGTGCAGGCCAGTCAAATTCTTCCACACCAATCTCGACAAACATTTTCTGTATGGACCTCGCATTGTGCACAGGGTCATTGTCATGCTGAAACAGGAAAGGGCCTTCCCCAAAACTGTTGCCACAAAATTGGAAGCACAGAATCGTGTAGAATGTCATTGTATTCTGTAGCGTTAAGATTTCCTTTCACTGGAACTAAGGGGCCTAGCCCGAACCATGAAAAACAGCCCCAGACCATTATTCCTTCTCCACCAAACGTTACAGTTGGCACTATGCATTGGGGCAGGTAGCGTTCTCCTGGCATCCGCCAAACCCAGATTCGTCTGTCGGACTGCCAGATGGTGAAGCGTGATTCATCACTCCAGAGAATACGTTACCACTGCTCCAGAGTCCAATGGCGGCGAGCTTTACACCACTCCAGCCGACGCTTGGCATTGCTCGTGGTGTTCTTAGGCTTGTGTACAGCTGCTCGGCCATGGAAACCCATTTCATGAAGCTCCCGACGAACAGTTCTTGTGCTGATGTTGCTTCCAGAGGCAGTTTGGAACTCGGTAGTGAGTGTTGCAACCGAGGACAGACAATATTTACGCGCTTCAGCACTTGGCGCTCCTGTTCTGTGAGCTTGTGTGGCCTACCACTTCGTGGCTGAGCCGTTGTTGCTCCTAGACTTTTCCACTTCACAATAACAGCACTTACAGAAGACCGGGGCAGCTCTAGCAGGGCAGAGATTTGACGAACTGACTTGTTGGAAAGGTGGCATCCTATGACGGTGCCACGTTGAACGTCACTGAGCTCTTCCGTAAGGCCATTCTACTACCAATGTTTGTCTATGGAGATTGCATGGCTGTGTGCTCGATTTCATACACATGTCAGCAACGACTGTGGCTGAAATAGCCGAATCCACTCATTTGAAGGGGTGTCCACATACTTTTGTATATGCAGTACCAGTCAAAAGTTTGGACACACCTACTCATTCCAGGTTATTGTTATTATTTTAAACTATTTTCTACATTGTAGAATAATAGTGAAGACATCAAAACTGTGAAATAACACATATGGAATCACGTAGTAACCAAAAAAGTGTCAAAATATATTTTATATTTGAGATTCTTCAAATTGCCACCCTTGATGACAGCTTTTGTTTTGATTTGTTTAACACTTTTTTGGTTACTACATGATTCCATGTGTGTTATTTCATAATTTTGATGTCTTCGCTATTATTCTACAATGTATAAAATAGTTAAAATAAAGAAAAACCCTTTAATGAGTAGGTGTCTGGTGCTGTATAGTGTAGTTAGCGATAGCTAGCTTGCTAGTTAGTCAACTAGCTAGCACACGGTGTCGTTCCCGCCTCCCACTAGCACTGCGGGCCACAATTGCACCCTTCTCAGCAAATTGCGCGAACAGTTATAAAACCTAAACTCCGCCTCGAAATAAGAGCGTGGAGTTGAGCATTCTTCAGCTAAACAGACCCATAACATTTAATTTGTCCATATTCACACCATTTTAGTCAGTTGGTCGTAGTCATTCAGTTTCAAATTTTTGAAACACTCATATTAAATCAAATAACCCTGTCATTTTCTAAGGAGATAAGTAATGTGTGTAATTGATGACAAGTCAAACATAATATAGGCATAAATGACATTACATAAATTGTCGTAGTTGTAATTGTATGGATACATCAAATTCAGTTCACTGTTGAGAAATAAAATGTGGAGTTTCACCCAAAACTTTTTTGGGGGCTAATACTGTACAGTACATTCCAAATATGTTTCAGAGTTTAACGAAATTGAATTAACGTTACGTCCCAAATGGTATCCTATTCCCTATATAATGCCCAGACCTCTATGGGTCCTGGTCAAAAGTAGTGCACTATATAGGGAATAGGGTGCTATTTGGGATGCATCCTCAGTCTAGCTTTGACAGTGTTTCTCTGTTATTGGTATGATGCAGGGTTTTCAGTTCACTCTCAGTTCCCAAGCTTACTTCAATACAGTGAAAAATGGCAGTCTCTCTCTTTCTCTTGTTCTCTCTTCTCTCTTTCTCTCTCTCTCTCTCTCTCTCTCTCTCTCTCTCTCTCTCTCTCTCTCTCTTTCTCTTTCTCTCTCTCTCTCTCTCTCTCTCTCTCTCTCTCTCTCTCTCTCTCTCTCTCTCTCTCTCTCTCTCTCTCTCTCTCTCTCTCTCTCTCTCTCTCTCTCTCTCTCTCTCTCTCTCTCTCTCTCTCTCTCTCTCGCTTTCTCTCAGTTGTGTAGTATAAATGGCTAACGAATTACAGATGAATATTGATGGAAATGAATCTCCCTGCAGTCCCCGTGTAACATGGCAGCCATTTAAAACTTTAATCAATAGCCCTGAAGTTGAAAACAGTTGTTTGGTCACAATAAACATAGGAGGGCTAACAGGAGTTTTGTCCCAAATGAGGGCCCTGGTCAAAAGTAGTGCACTATGTAGGGAACAGGGTGCCATTTGGGACTCTCACAAGGAGTTTCCAGCCCCACTATATCATAATGACAAGGCATTTACGCGCTAAATATTTTAATTGGAAGCGGAAAATGAATGTCTCATGACTTGCTATCAGCCGAGCATTCAACTGTCCTCTGAGACCTCTGGATTGAAACGTAAGGTGAGAATGAAAGACAGAGACTTTTTAATAATGTTTTTTTTTTTTTCTCTCTTCCTCTTCTTCTTCTCTTTACCAGCAATGACATAACAGCAGTTTCACGTAATCCAATGAGAAAACAGTTTATGTCAAACGGCCACAGAAATGTGTGTAATTTATCCATCCTTATGGACCCAGACTGATATGATCATCGTACCAGAGGCCAGCCAATTAAATTCACTATTGTTACATAACCATGGCTATATGTCACTGATGATCTCTGTGGGTGCATCCCAAATGGTACCCTATTCACTATATTTGTCTTATGGGACCTGGTCAAAAGGGGTGCCATTTGGGACGAACCATGGAGATTATCAATATGCTCCTGTTATCAACATTTACAGCTAGATTTACTACAGATATGATACGCAAACATCTGAACTTTTAATACACTTTTACTGTATATTTATTCACTCATTGAGGATTCATGCAGCCAAGGCACAATGGATCTCAACTGAAATCCATGTCATTGTGTATTGATCATATGACTACAAATATAGCAGTAGACATTGACTTTATCTAATGGTGTTGGTGATGAAACGTACCGTGCAGATCAGGCCGAATGACCGTGTACAGCTAACGGCTTAAAACATGGCTGAAAGCCTATGAATAACCTCACCCACTGTTAGGGTTGTAAATGAACATGAGAAGACATGTTTTTAGCGACGTTAAGAACAGTTTAATTGTGTTGTTAATAGATTTTTCCCAGACCATTATCACCTTCATTGATTGCTGGGTTGATGAACATTTTATTATTATTTAAATGTTATACACATGCAATGTGAAATGGACCATAATGTGAGTGGATATAGGAGCTTTTCAGAAAGAGAATAGATTACCTTAATACTAAGCACTGCTACGTCCTTTGGATATGCATCCTGTGACATATTGATGGCTCTTGAAAAGCTAAAAGCTGATTGTATGCATAACACAATCATTAGACTCACTTCAGCTTGCAATTATTTCCCCCTCTCTGACAGATCTGAGATGCTTGTTAGATGGGGCTCCCGAGTGGCGCAGCGGTCTAAGGCACTGCATCTCAGTGCTTGAGGCATCACTACAGATCCCCTGGTTTGATTCCAGGCTGTATCACAACTGGTCGTGATTGGGAGTCCCATAGGGCGGCGCACAATTTGCCCATCAAACTGACAGTCTCTTAGAAAACAATATGAACTACTGGAAACAAGACTAAAAAATAACTGATATTGGCACAAGGTGGAGGGAATGTTGGCTCGTAACTAACAAAATTACAGTTAAAACCTATTTAAGCTGACAGTCCCCGAAATCGGGCTCTAGAATTACTTAAAAAAAATATGTATATGTTTACATGGCTTATTTTATTGATTTCCCACCGTTTTTTAAAAGTCAGAAGACAGCCACCCAGACCTTCCAAGGATCATGTAAACGTCCTCCGTCGACTAAACTTGTATTTGCCTCCCTCTGGTGGTCGTCTGCATCATTACATCCACTTACATCACTTCACTACAAACGTTACGTCAAAGGGGCGGTCCTTAGAGAAACATTTATCCAGCTCGACTGCTTCACGAATTTGTCTCGAGCAGGCGGATCGAAATACACAGCTCTACGATAAATAATGCGACCTACACCCTTCCTTGACCTAAAATAAGTAAATAAATAATTTTAGCCCTTCAACCTATGTCTACTGGAGGGACGCACGCTGTTTAAATGGCCCAAATGTTGATTTAGACGTTCACAAATGTAACAGATTTTGACTATCACTAATGTCATGACGCTGTATGTTTGGTAAAGTAATAAAGACACTACTAAATTAATAAAAGTTTGCCTTCTTGCTAGATTGATGAATAAAGCCATAGCAAAACAGCTGCCAGCTCAACTTTAACGAAAATGTACACTTAATCCAGTATAAACTAATGTATAGAATTTATTACACAACAGACAGAATTCCTATATTCTACAGCACAAAAGGCAGAGTCGTGTCTTAAGTGTAAAACTTAACAATGACTCAATAATCCATACCTCCTGGGAATGTTGTAAAGTCCAAAGGTTATGGGCGGAGTTAGACAGTTGGCTGTCACTATGTAAATGTTCTGTTAATCCGTCTGTCTGCATATCTCAAGACATGGTGTATGAGGGTGCATTGAGATACACGATGTGTTGGACGATAATTATCTCGTCAATCATCTTAAAAAAGCGTATACTTAAAAACTGGAAAATAAACCAATCCTCCCTCGTTAACACAATGGAAAAGTCAAAATGCTTTATTAACTAAATGTTGAAAGTGCGTGGGCTACGGAGAGAAACAAAATGGTGCAGTTTGAGGCAATGTGGCGGGGAGTGATACGAGCGCTGGAGATGGTGGGAGTAGGAGGAGTCTGGGCAGGGGTGATGTTGTGGATGTTTCTATGTGTTTGTATGATGTTATTTGTCCTCCCCTCATCCTCCCCTCATCCTCCCCTCATCCTCCCCTCATCCTCCTCTCATCCTCCCCTCATCCTCCTCTCATCCTCCCCTCATCCTCCTCTCATCCTCCCCTCATCCTCCTCTCATCCTCCCCCTCCTCCTCCCCTCATCCTCCTCTCATCCTCCCCTCATCCTCCCCTCATCCTCCCCTCATCCTCCTCTCATCCTCCCCTCATCCTCCTCTCATCCTCCCCTCATCCTCCTCTCATCCTCCCCTCATCCTCCCCTCATCCTCCCCTCATCCTCCCCTCATCCTCCTCTCATCCTCCCCTCATCCTCCCCTCATCCTCCTCTCATCCTCCCCTCATCCTCCCCTCATCCTCCTCTCATCCTCCCCTCATCCTCCTCTCATCCTCCCCTCATCCTCCCCTCATCCTCCCCTCATCCTCCTCTCATCCTCCTCTCATCCTCCCCTCATCCACCTTTCATCCTCCCCTCATCCTCCCCTCCTCCACTTCCCCTCCTCCACATTTAGACAAGCCTCCTCGATTTCCCCTCAGATAGATGATGTGTGAAGGCAAGGTGTACATTTCCCTCATGTTTCATTCTCTCTCTTTTCCTCCCATCACCAGCCCTCTCCTTTCCAGCACTCTATCTTTCAAACTGTAACTTAGGTCACCAGCTCTGCAGGGAGCCGCTGAGTGTATTTCTGGCAAGCTGCACTTTATCACACAACAGAGCAGAGCAGACTATCTTCGGGCCAGTTTTACTGTGAACATGCCTCAGTCCCTCTCTGGTGTGTCCCTCCCAAACCTTCCCTTTGGGCCACATCTTTGTGTTGCTGCTATCATTCTCTGTTCCTCTCTATTTCCCTTCCCAGCTGGCTCTGATGGACACAGTTGATGTGTACCAAATGGCACACTATTCCCTACATAGTGCACTACTTTCGACCAGAGCCCTATGGGCCCTGGTCAAAAGTAGTGCACTATAAAGGGAACAGGTTGCCATTTGGGACGCAACCCAAGCGACAGTGAGAGTGAGGTGAACTGTTACATCCTGCAGTGTAGACTACACTGGTGCCTAAAGTCCACGGGTGTATCAACAGCATGCCCGCTGCTACGACAACCAAACACTGGCAGCCAGTGTAGTCTACACTGCAGGAAAAAACAGCTATAACAAACATAGCTACCTTAAACAAACTGGCTCCTAGCCAGAACATTGAATAGTGGATACAGCTTTGTGAATGGGTGATGATGAAATGACCAAAACAAACCCCAACTACTGAATCTAATCAAGCCTCAACCTCTCACACCAAAACATTACTGTAATGTATTTTATTCTGACACCCCACATCACCCGTGTCTCACCTCTATCCCTCCATCCCTCCACCCCTCCACCCCTCCATCCCTCTATCCCTCCATCCCTCCACCCCTCCACCCCTCCATCCCTCCATCCCTCCATCCCTCCATCCCTCCACCCCTCCAGCCCTCCATCCCTCCAGCCCTCTATCCCTCCATCCCTCCACCCCTCCAGCCCTCCTTCCCTCCAACCCTCTATCCCTCCATCCCTCCACCCCTCCACCCCCTCCATCCCTCCACCCCTCCAGCCCTCCATCCCTCCAACCCTCCATCCCTCCATCCCTCCAGCCCTCCATCCCTCCAGCCCTCCATCCCTCCAGCCCTCCATCCCTCCACCCCTCCAGCCCTCCATCCCTCCAGCCCTCCATCCCTCCACCCCTCCATCCCTCCATCCCTCCAGCCCTCCATCCCTCCAGCCCTCCATCCCTCCAGCCCTCCATCCCTCCAGCCCTCCATCCCTCCATCCCTCCATCCCTCCATCCCTCCACCCCTCCAGCCCTCCATCCCTCCAGCCCTCCATCCCTCCACCCCTCCATCCCTCCATCCCTCCACCCCTCCAGCCCTCCATCCCTCCAGCCCTCCATCCCTCCACCCCTCCATCCCTCCATCCCTCCAGCCCTCCATCCCTCCAGCCCTCCATCCCTCCAGCCCTCCATCCCTCCAGCCCTCCATCCCTCCACCCCTCCAGCCCTCCATCCCTCCAGCCCTCCATCCCTCCACCCCTCCATCCCTCCATCCCTCCACCCCTTCATTCCTCTTTTTTATAAGAGTGTATACCTCTAACCCTCTATCCCTCCACCCCTCAACACTGCAGCAGCTGGAGTACAGCTCTCTCTTTCTCTCTGATAGTGTCCCCTGCCTATTGTCGTCCTCCCAGGCAGTGTATCACGACCCAGGCATCTTCTCCTGGTGGTATGAGCCTTATGAGAGGTGACAGCTCCTCACACTTCACTGTTTGGATCACCTCAAATAGCTGCAGTCCAGTTCAAAGTGATTGGCACAGATCCATACAGAATAGGGCAATGGTCTATTTGCATTTAGGCCTGATGGTTGGTGGGGGTGGGGGGGGGGGGTTGATATGCTTTGAAGCAGCAATAGGAGGTAATGTCACGCTTGCTTAGACTCAAGGGCAATGTGTGTGTGTTTGCATATGCTGCCAACTAATATAGCACTACCAGTATCTCTGTCCTCATCTCTGTTTTCTGTCACCACGTACAATCTCCTCTCTGCGCGGGGCCCTGCCTGTTCTGACAATGTCCTTTCACATCATGTTATTGTATAGCACACTCTGAGATGCAGTAGTCCAGTCAGCAAGACATCACTCAGCATCTTTGTCTGATGTCTGCCACCCTTTTTCTTTGCCATTAATGCACTCTGCTTCTGTTTAAATGTGATGGGGAAGGGAATGTGCCTGTCTGTTAAGCTGTCAGGAGATCTTTGACAATAGTAATAGCACTCACTATTTGCCTCATTTGCCTGACTGAAACCCATAGCAGTAGTCTGAAGGATTTGACAACTGGCAATCTCCTCACCACTAATATTTCATCCGCTGTAGTGCCATGCTCTCACTGTCTTTCTATACTCTCTCTCTCTCTCTCTCTCTCTCTCTCTCTCTCTCTCTCTCTCTCTCTCTCTCTCTCTCTCTCTCTCTCTCTCTCTCTCTCTCTCTCTCTCTCTCTCTCTGTCTCTCTCTCTCTCTCTCTCTCTCTCTCTCTCTCTCTCTGTCTCTCTCTCTCTCTCTCTCTCTCTCTCTCTCTCTCTCTCTCTCTCTCTCTCTCTCTGTCTCTCTCTCTCTCTCTCTCTCCCTCTCTCTCTCTCTCTCTCTCTGTCTCTCTCTCTCTCTCTCTCTCTCAATTTCAATTTCAATTTAAGGGCTTTATTGGCATGGGAAACGTGTGTTAACATTGCCAAAGCAAGTGAAGTAGATAGTAAACAAAAGTGAAATAAACAATAAATATTAACAGTAAACATTACACTCAGAAGTTTCAAAAGAATAAAGACATTTCAAATGTCATATTATGTATATATACAGTGTTGTAACAATGTGCAAATAGTTAAAGGACAAATGGGAAAATAAATAAACATAAATATGGGTTGTATTTACAATGGTGTTTGTTCTTCACTGGTTGCCCTTTTCTTGTGGCAACAGGTCACAAATCTTGCAGCTGTGTAGATATGGGAGTTTATCAAAATTGGGTTTGTTTTCGAATTCATTGTGGATCTGTGTAATCTGAGGGAAATATATGTCTCTAATATGGTCATACATTTGAATGGGAGGTTAGGAAGTGCAGCTCAGTTTCCACCTCATATTGTGGGCAGTATGCCTGTCTTCTCTTGAGAGCCAGGTCTGCCTACGGCGGCCTTTCTCAATAGCAAGGCTATGCTCACTGAGTCTGTACATAGTCAAAGATTTCCTTACGTTTGGGTCAGTCACAGTGGTCAGGTATTCTGCCACTGTGTACTCTCTGTTTAGGTCTAAATAGCATTCTAGTTTGCTCTGTTTTTTTGTTAATTCTTTCAGTCAAGTAATTCTCTTTTAGTTTTCTCATGATTTGGTTGGGTTTAATTGTGTTGTTGTTATTGTCCTGGGGCTCTGTGAGGTCTGTTTGTGTTTGTGAACAGAGCCCCAGGACCAGCTTACTTAGGGGACTCTTCTCCAAGTTCATATCTCTGTAGGTGATGGATTTGTTATGGAAGGTTTGGGAATCTTTAACGTCTCTTTTCTGGATTTTGATAATTAGCGGGTATCGGCCTACTTCTGCTCTACATGCATTATTTGGTGTTTTTCGTTGTACATGGAGGATCTTTTTGCAGAATTCTGCATGCAGATTCTCAATTTGGTGTTTGTCCCATTTTGTGAATTCTTGGTTGGTGAGCGGACCCCAGACCTCACAACCATAAAGGGCAATGGGTTCTATAACTGATGCAAGTATTTTTAGCCAGATCCTAATTGGTATGTTGAATTTTATGTTCCTTTTGATGGCATAGAAGGCCCTTCTTGCCTTGTCTCTCAGATCGTTCACAGCTTTGTGGAAGTTACCTGTGGCGCTGATGTTTAGGCCGAGGTATGTATAGTTTTTTGTGTGCTCTAGGGCAACGGTGTCTATATGGAATTTGTATTTGTGGTCCTGACAACTGGACCTTTTTTGGAACACCATTATTTTTGTCTTACTGAGATTTACTGTCAGGGCCCAGGTCTGACATAATCTGTGCAGAAGATCTAGGTGCTGCTGTAGGCCCTCCTTGGTTGGTGAAAGAAGCACCAGATCATCATCAAACAGTAGACATTTGACATCAGATTCTAGTAGAGTGAGGCCGGGTGCTGCAGACTGTTCTAGTGCCCTCGCCAATTCGTTGATATCTATGTTGAAGAGGGTTGGGCTTAAACTGCATCCCTGTCTCACCCCAAGGCCCTGTGGAAAGAAATGTTGTTGTTTTTTGCCAATTTAAACTGCACACTTGTTTTTTGTGTACATGGATTTTATAATGTCTCTCTCTCTCTGTCTGTCTCTCTATCGCTCTGTCAGTCTCTCTCAATGTCTGTCTGTCTCTGTCTGTCTGTCTGTCTGTCTGTCTGTCTGTCTCTCTCTCTCTCTCTCTCTCTCTCTCTCTCTCTCTCTCTCTCTTTCTCTCTCTCTGTCTGTCTCTCTCTCTCTCTCTCTCTCTCTCTATCTCTCTCTCTCTCTCTCTCTCTCTATCTCTATCTCTATCTCTATCTCTATCTCTATCTCTATCTCTCTCTCTCTCTCTCTCTCTCTCTCTCTCTCTCTCTCTCTCTCTCTCTCTCCTCGCTCTCTGTCTGTCTGTCTGTCTGTCTTGTCTGTCTGTCTGTCTGTCTGTCTGTCTGTCTGTCTGTCTGTCTGTCTGTCTGTCTGTCTGTCTGTCTCTCACTCTCTCTCTCTCTCTCTCTCTCTCTCTCTCTCTCTCTCTCTCTGTATGGCTCACTCTCTCAATTCAATTCAATTCAATAGACTTTATCGACATGGCAAGTTAAATTACTTACATTGTCAAAGTATACATATAACAAAAATGGTGGGACCAACAGCAATAATAATAGTAGTAGTGGAAATGGGATTACCATTAACAGTAACTACAACAACAATATTAATGAGAATAACAATACATTAAAGCAATAGTAGTCGACCAATCTCAACATGACTGAGAAGACACATTACATGGTATGAAAGCCAAAACAAAACAGGAAATATTATTGACATTACATTACACTTTTCACTGGCTGTCCCTCAGGTTGTGGCAGGAGGACACATATTTGACTGTCAAAATTGCACATTTTGGCTTTTCACCCAATAAATATTTGATTTTTTCTTCCTCTTTTATAGTTTCAAATTCATTGTACTGAATGATAATTTTGGGAAAGAAAGATTCTCTTAGGTCTGAGTATTTGTCATAGTGTAATAGGAAATGCAGCTCTGTCTCTACCTCTCCCCGGGGGCAGAGTGAGTACAGCATGTCCTCTCTGGGCAGCCAGGTTTGCCTGTGACAACCGGTCTCTATAGCCAGACTGTGGTAACTGAGTCTGTACCTAGTCATTGTTTTCCTCAGTTTTCTATCAGTCACAGTGGTCAGATAGTCTGCCACCATGTACTGTCTGTTTAGAGCCAAATAGCATTGAAGTTTACTTTGATTTTTTATGGTGTGTTTCCAATAGGTGATGTATTTTTATTTTATACTCTATGAGCTTGGTTTTGGGTAGTGAACTGAGCCTCAGAACCAGCTGGCTGAGGGGACTCTTCTCTTGTTTCATCTCTTGACATAATAGAGCTGTGTAATGGAATGTTTTGGGGTCACTTGTTTTTAGATGGTTGTAAAATTTGATGGCTCTTTTTTCTATTCGAATAAGGAGGGGGTATTGGCCCAATTCTGCTCTACATGCGTTATTTTGAGTTTTTCGTTGCACTTGCAATACAGTCTTGCAAAACTCTGCATGCAGTATTTCGATTGGATGTTTGTCCCATTTGGTGAATTCAGTATTACAGAGCCGACCCCATACTTCGCTGCCATATAGAGCAATTGGTTCTATAACTGATTGGAACATTTTGGGCCAGATTCTAATTGGAATTTCGATTTTAATATTCCTTTTAATGGCATAGAATGCTCTTCTTGCTTTGTCTCTCAGCTCATTCACAGCCATGTGAAAGCTACCTGTGTTGCTGATATTTAGTCCTAGATATGTGTACTTTTTGGTGTGTTCTAATAGAACTGTGTCCAAATATAATGTATATTTGTCATCCTGATTTCCGGAACTTCTCTCTCTCTCTCTCTCTCTCTCTCTCTCTCTCTCTCTCTCTCTCTCTCTCTCTCTCTCTCTCTCTCTCTCTCTCTCTCTCTCTCTCTCTCTCTCTCTCTCTCTCTCTCTCTCTCTCTCTCTCTCTCTCATCCGGTTTTCAAATCACATAGAGGGCTTGGGCTGTTGCACTATAGCAACCAAAGCCCATGTAAGTCAGTTTATAACATTCCATCATTGGTTACTGTGATAGTTCCCCACATTGCCATTGGCTGCAGCCTCAGGCCCTATGGTGCTAACCTTGGAAAGGTCATTCCAATTTCTGTATCAATATCAACCATCAGACAGGGCCTGCAACCGCCTAGCTTGTTTGAGTTGGAGACTCCATGTGACTTAAAAAATTGTAAAGGACTTGGGTTGATGCATCTGAACATTAGGAGCTTACTTCCTAAACTGGATTACATCAAGATCTGGGATATGCAGATGTATGCAGACTGAAACTTGGATTTCTGGGGACTCGGATATTAATATTGAGGGTTATAATGTGTTCAGAGCTGATAGACAGGGTAGAGGTGGTGGAGTGGCCATTTTTATTAAAAATAATTTATCTGTCTCTTTACTGAAATCCATTTCCCTTGCCATTTTTTTTTGCTACTATCTTTAAGCCTTTGTCTGGGAAAAAATTTATCCATAACTGTGATAGGGTTCTACCGTCCTCCCTCGGCTAACCTTTGTGCATCGATGAGTTAACTAGTTTGTTGTCTTCTTTTACTAAATCAGAAGTTATTATCCTGGGTGACCTCAATCATGATTGGGAAATGCAGGCTTCAGACAATCTAAAAGACATGTGTAATGATCTAAACCTAACCCAGCTGGTGACTAAAGCCTACAGGGCCCAACCCTAAAGATCCTTCAGTCAACTCTGATTGATCTTATTTTAACAAATACAACAGAGAAATGTTTCTACTGGTGTCTTCGCCCAAGACATTAGTGACCGTTGTCCAGTTGTTTGTGTTAGAGATATGAGAATACAAACATCTAAGCCTCGTGTCGTCACAAAGAGGAACTTTAAAAACTTCAGTGAACAGGCTTTTGTATGTCAGCTGTCGCTGAACCGGATTGATCTTTGAGCTGTTTTGCAGATATCGTCAATATTATTGTGGATAATCATGCTCCCTTCAAAAAATTAAGGGTTAAAGGTAGATTGAATGCCTGGAACACAACGGAATTATCAGAAGTCATTCATAAAAGAGATGATGCTTGGGTCAAGGCCAGAAACACAGGCCCGGACTGGCAAGCTTTTAAGCGACTGAGGTATCCTTGTGTAAGACAAATCAGAAAAGCTAAGTCAGATTTTTATGTGACCAATCTTTCAGATTATAATGCGAACCCGGCTAAATTCTGGAAAACAGTCAAATTACCTCTCTGCCACAAAAAAATTATTAATGGCATGCTATTGGGTACAGTGCATTCGGAAAGTATTCAGACCCCTTCCCTTTTTCCACATTTTGTTACGTTACAGCCTTATTCTAAAATGGATTAAATAAAAAAAATGCCACATCAATTTACACACAATACCCCATAATGACAAAGCGAAAAAACAAAAATACCATATTTACATAAATATTCAGACCCTTTGCAATGAGACTTGAAATCGAGCTCAGGTGCATCCTATTTCCATTGATCATCCTTGAGATGTTTCTACAACTTGATTGGAGTCCACCTGTGGTAAATGTAATTGATTGGACATTATTTGGAAAGGCACACACCTGTCTATATAAGGTCAGTTGACAGTGCATTTCAGAGCAAAAACCAAGCCATGAGGTTGAAGGAATTGTCCGTAGAGCTCCGAGACAGGATTGTGTCGAGGCACAGATCTGGGGAAAGGAACCAAAAAATGTCTGCAGCATTGAAGGTCCCCAAGAAGACAGTGGCCTCCATCATTCTTAAATGGAAGTTTTTTGGAACCACCAAGAGTCTTCCTAGAACTGGCCGCACGGCCAAACTGAGCAATCGGGAGAGAAGGGCCTTGGTCAGGGAGGTGACCAAGAACCCGATGGTCACTCTGACAGAGCTACAGAGTTCCTCCGTGTAGATGGGAGAACCTTCCAGAAGGAAAACCATCTCTGCAGCACTCCACCAATCAGGCCTTTATGGTAGAGTGGCCAGACAGAAGCCACTCCTCAGTAAAAGCACATGACAGCCCGCTTGGAGTTTGCCAAAAGGCACCTAAAGACTCTCAGACCATGAGAAACAAGATTCTCTGGTCTGATGAAACCAAGATTGAACTCTTTGGCCTGAATGCCAAGCGTCACATCTGGAGGAAACCTTCACCATCCCTACGGTGAAGCATGGTGGGGGCAGCATCATGCTGTGGGGATGTTTTTCAGCGACAGGGACTGGGAGACTAGTCAGGATCAAGGGAAAGATGAACTGAGAGTACAGAGAGATCCTTGATGAAAACCTGCTCCAGAGCGCTCAGGACCTCAGATTGGGGCGAAGGTTCACCTTCCAACAGGACAACGACCCTAAGCACACAGCCAAGACAACGCAAGTCTCTGAATGTCCTTGAGTGGCCCAGCCAGAGCCCGGACTTGAACCCAATCGAACATCTCTGGAGAGACATGAAAATAGCTGTGCAGCAATGCTCCCCATCCACCCTGATTGAGCTTGAGAGGATCTGCAGAGAAGAATGGGAGAAACTCCCCATATACAGGTGTTCCAAGCTTGTAGCGTCATACCCAAGAAGACTCAAGGCTGTAATTGCTGCCAAAGGTGCTTCAACAAAGTACTGAGTAAAGGGTCTGAATACTTATGTAAATGTGATATTATATTAGCAAACATTTCTAAAAACCTGTTTTTGCTTTGTCATTATGGGGTATTGTGTGTAGATTGATGAGGGGAAAAAAAACTAACAATTTAAATCAATTTTAGAATAAGGCTGTAACCTAACAAAATGTGGAAAAAGTCAAAGGGTCTGAATACTTTCCGAAAGGCACTGTATATATATGTATATGTAAAGTATTTTCCGAATGCACTGTATCTGTAAATAGGTTGGGTATAATGTCTGTATTTATGTTGGATATACAGGGCGCATTTGTAAAAGAGACCTAGGTCTCAATATGTCTTCCCTGCTAAAATAAAGGTTAAACATTTAAAAAATAATCCCTATCTTTCTAAAATCACAGAACAGAGGGAAACTTTTTGACATTACAGTCAGACCTGGGTAAAAATATTATTTCAAATATCTCAATTACTTTCACTTACATTCAAAGTAAACATTCAGATATATTTTATTTAAATAGACAAGTAGTTGAATATTTTAATGTATTTGTAAATACACTTGGAAAGTATTTGAAAATACTCAAATACACTTACTCAAATACACTTGCATGCATTTAACCCAGGTATTTAAACATATTCTCAAATCAAATTTGGTATACTATTTGGTTTTTACAAATAACCATTCAAAAACTCAAATAAAATTACTTGTTTTTTTGTTTTGGGCTATGTATTTGGAAATACTCAAATGCACAGTAAGAAGTATTATACACGTGTATTATAAACATGTATTTGATCCCAGGTCTGATTACAGTACATACATTAAATCTCTAGACACTATGAGAGTGAAGGATTTCTCTACAGAATTAAATCTGAGATCTTCCCCAAAAAATTCATAATGAATACATCAGCCCAGAGCACTCCACAGAATAGCAGGTTTGCCAAGGGCAAAGTACACACATCCATCAAATAGCTCAGGCCATGCAAATGTTTTTTGGTTCCCCTGGGGTTTATCCTGTCATTATCCTGCCCTGTCAGTATCCTGTCCCATCAGTATCCTGCCCTGTCAATATCCTGTCCTATCAGTATCCTGTCCTGTCAGTATCCTGTCCTATCAGTATCATGTTCTGTCAGTATCCTGTCCTATCAGTATCATGTTCTGTAAGTATCCTGTCTTGTCAGTATCCTGTCCTTTCAGTATCCTGTCTTGTAGGTATCCTGTCCTGTCAGTATCCTGCCCTATCAGTATCATGTACTGTCAGTATCCTGTCTTGTCAGTATCCTGGTCCTCTGTAGCTCAGCTGGTAGAGCATGGCGCTTGTAACGCCGAGGTAGTGGGTTCGATCCCCGGGACCACCCATACACAAAAATGTATGCACACATGACTGTAAGTCGCTTTGGATAAAAGCGTCTGCTAAATGGCATATTATTATTATTATTATTATTATTATTATTATTATTATTATCCTGTCTTGTCAGTATCCTGTCCTGTTAGTATCCTGTATTGTCTGTATCCTGTCCCATCAGTATCCTGATCTGTCAATATCCTGTCTTGTCAGTATCTTGTCCTGTCAGTATCCTGTCCTGTCAGTTTCCTGTCCTGTCAGAGTATTTACTGTAGTATATTTCCCAAGGTCAGCTCTTCGTTTAACATGTTAGATAAAAGTCTCAAATACAGTGAAAGGATGACGTTTCTTCATAATTTTAGAATCTGGATTTGTCGCACATTTATTGACTTTTTTCAGTGGCTAACGGATATGGAATGCTGAACACTTCTGCATGTCAATACAGTAGACTAGGAAACTACGGTTCAATTCATCCTAAATGACATATAGGCAATCAAGGCATTTAGATGCACAGGCATTTAGATGACCTATTCCCTGCAGTGGATACAATTTACCAAACAAGGTCTGCAGTTTTGTGTTACAATCGTTATCTTACCCACAGCCAAATACTATATATACATGGCTCTAGATATACCCACAACCAAATACTATATATACATGGCTCTAGATATACCCACAGCCAAATACTATATATACATGGCTCTAGATATACCCACAACCAAATACTATATATACATGGCTCTAGATATACCCACAGCCAAATACTATATATACATGGCTCTAGATATACCCACAGCCAAATACTATATATACATGGCTCTAGATATACCCACAGCCAAATACTATATATACATGGCTCTAGATATACCCACAGCCAAATACTATATATACATGGCTCTAGATATACCCACAACCAAATACTATATATACATGGCTCTAGATATACCCACAGCCAAATACTATATATACATGGCTCTAGATATACCCACAACCAAATACTATATATACATGGCTCTAGATATACCCACAGCCAAATACTATATATACATGGCTCTAGATATACCCACAGCCAAATACTATATACACATGGCTCTAGATATACCCACAGCCAAATACTATATATACATGGCTCTAGATATACCCACAACCAAATACTATATATACATGGCTCTAGATATACCCACAGCCAAATACTATATATACATGGCTCTAGATATACCCACAGCCAAATACTATATATACATGGCTCTAGATATACCCACAGCCAAATACTATATATACATGGCTCTAGATATACCCACAGCCAAATACTATATAAACATGGCTCTAGATATACCCACAGCCAAATACTATATATACATGGCTCTAGATATACCCACAACCAAATACTATATATACATGGCTCTAGATATACCCACAACCAAATACTATATATACATGGCTCTAGATATACCCAAAACCAAATACTATATATACATGGCTCTAGATATACCCACAGCCAAATACTATATATACATGGCTCTAGATATACCCACAGCCAAATACTATATATACATGGCTCTAGATATACCCACAACCAAATACTATATATACATGGCTCTAGATATACCCACAGCCAAATACTATTAATACTGTACATGGCTCTAGATTCACTACTACACTATCTTCCTCACAGTAGTTTTCCAGACAGAGTATTAAACCACCCATCATCCCCCTATCCGCAGCTACTGTGTTCAGTAATCAGACACAGGCCTCTAGTGTCTCCTACCTGTCTCTCCTGACTCCTCAAATGTCTCCTACCTGTCTCTCCTGACTCCTCTAGTGTCTCCTACCTGTCTCTCCTGACTCCTCTAATGTATCCTACCTGTCTCTCCTGACTCATCTAATGTCTCCTACCTGTCTCTCCTGACTCCTCTAATGTCTCCTACCTGTCTCTCCTGACTCCTCTAGTGTCTCCTACCTGTCTCTCCTGACTCCTCTAATGTCTCCTACCTGTCTCTCCTGACTCCTCTAGTGTCTCCTACCTGTCTCTCCTGACTCCTCTAATGTCTCCTACCTGTCTCTCCTGACTCCTCAAATGTCTCCTACCTGTCTCTCCTGACTCCTCTAGTGTCTCCTACCTGTCTCTCCTGACTCCTCTAGTGTCTCCTACCTGTCTATCCTGACTCCTCTAATGTCTCCTACCTGTCTCTCCTGACTCCTCTAGTGTCTCCTACCTGTCTCTCCTGACTCCTCTAATGTCTCCTACCTGTCTCTCCTGACTCCTCTGGCCCTGTCTGCTCCTCCTAGTCCTGCTTCAATCTACAGTCACTCTTAGCTGAGCAGACATGTAGAGGCTGACATGATTGCTTTTAAGCAGCGGCTCTTGTCCCCTCTCAGCTTCTACCCTCTCTCTTCCCCTCTTTCTGTCCCCTCCTCTCTTCCCCTCTTTCTGTCCCCTCCTCTCCTCCCCTCTTTCTGTCCCCTCCTCTCCTCCCCTCTTTCTGTCCCCTCCTCTCCTCCCATCCTTTTCTTCTCTCCTCTCCTCTCCTCTCCTCATCACTCCTCTCCACTCCTACCCTCCTCCCTTCCTCTCCTCTCTTCTCCACTCCTCTCCTCTACTCATCACTCCTCTCCTCTCCTACCCTCCTCCCCTCCTCTCCTCTCTTCTCCTCCTCTCCTCCTCTACACTCCTACCCTCCTCTCCTCCTCCCCTCCTCTCCTCTCTCCTCCTCTCCTCTCCTCTCCTCACCACTCCTCTCCTTCCTTCCTCTCTTCTCCACTCCTCTCTTCTCCACTCCTCTTCCTCTCTTCTCCACTCCTCTCCACTCCTACCCTCCTCTCCTCCTCTCCTCCTCTCCTCTCTCCTCCTCTCCTCTCCTTTCCTCACCACTCCTCTCCTCCCTCTCTTCTCCACTCCTCTCCTCCCTTCCTCTCTTCTCCACTCCTCTCTCCTCCTCTCCTCTCTTCTCCACTCCTCTCCTCCTCTCCTCTCCTCCTCTCCTCACCACTCCTCTCTTCCCTTCCTCTCTTCTCCACTCCTCTCCTCCCTTCCTCTTGTCATCAGTGACACACAGCTGCTGCTTAGCCGCCCAGACAACCTCCTGTGACAGGAAGAGCCCCATGATGGATTTACCTGCCACAACTGCTGATCAAAGGGGATCAAAGGTCAAATCTGGGGCTACGCTATCTGAGCATGGGCAAGAGAGATGCACTGGGCATGTGAAATCATCCCAGAAAACTCAAAAAACTCAGTGAAATCTGAATTTGTATGATTTTGGTTTTGTTAAAATATGGTCTTTTACCAAATAGGGCTATCATCTGTATACCCACCCTGCCTTGTCATAACGCAACTGATTGGCTCAAACGCATTAAGAAGGAAAGAAATTCCACAAATTAACTTTTAACAAGGCACACCTGTTAATTAAAATGCATTCCAGGTGACTACCTCATGAAGCTGGTTGAGAGAATGCCAAGAGTGTGCATAGCTGTCATCAAGGCAAAGGGTGGCTACTTTGAAGAATCTCAAATATAAAATATATTTTGATTTCTTTAACACTTTTTTGGTTACTACATGATTCCATATGTGTTATTTCATAGTTTTGATGTCTTCACTATTGTTCTACAATGTAGAAAATAGTAAAAAATTAAGAAAAAATGCTTAAATGAGTAGTGTCCAAACTTTTGAATGGTACTGTATGTCAATGTGTTTATAGACAACAAGTACTGAGAGTCATAGAGGGAAGATACTCGAATCTGCACCCCACCCCCTCTCTCCTCTCTTTCCCTCACACGCATACACACACGCACACACACACACGCACACACACACCCCCCCCTCCCACATACACACACATAAAATGTAATCTCCACCCTGGTCGGGCTGAAGAGGCCCTCTGCTGAAAAGAGCAGACATTTAAACGTTTGTGACACATGTGACAGTAGTGTTGATCCAGTGATTGTGATGTAGGTAGAGATGAGAGCGTTCCAGCCACAGAAGATAGCTCTGGGACATTCCAAGTTTTGTACGTGTCAAATCAAATCAAATTGTATTGGTCACATGCGCCGAATACAACAGGTGCAGACATTACAGTGAAATGTTACTTACAGCCCTTAACCAACAGTGCATTTATTTTTTACCAAAAAAGTAAAAATATAACAACAACAAAAAAAATGTTGAGAGAAAAAAGAGCAGAAGTAAAATAAAATAACAGTAGGGAGGCTATATATACAGGGGGGTACCGTTGCAGAGTCAATGTGCGGGGGCACCGGCTAGTTGAGGTAGTTGAGGTAATATGTACATGTGGGTAGAGTTAAAGTGACTATGCATAAATAAGTGTCATGTCCTATTGTTGTCCCACAGTCACAACATATCAACAAGATGCAGAGGTACCACTGTGCTTAAACAGCGCCGTTAAAAATATTCATGGTTTTAACTGAGACGTGTTTTAGGTAGGAGGGATTACATGTTTTTTTAAGGGAATTCGTCTTGGATTCGGAAAGTATTCAGACCCCTTGACTTTTTCCACATTTTGTTACGTTACAGCCTTATTCTAAAATGGATTAAATTGTTTTTTTTCTTCATCAATCTACACACAAATATCATATTTACATACGTATTCAGACCCTTTACTCAGTACTTTGTTGAAGCACCTTTGGCAGTTATTACAGCCTTGTGTCTTCTTGGGTATGCAGCTACAAGCTTGGCACACCTGTATTTGGGGAGTTTCTCCCATTCTTCTCTGCAGAGCCTCTCAACCTCTTTCAGGTTGGATGAGGAGCGTTGCTGCACAGCTATTTTCAGGACTCTCCAGAGATGTTAGATCGGGTTCAAGTCCGGGGTCTGGCTGGGCCACTCTAGGACATTCAGAGACTTGCCCCAAAGCCACTCCTGCGTTGTCTTGGCTGTGGGGCTTAGCGTCGTTGTCCGTTGTCCCCAGTCTGAGGTCCTGAGCGCTCTGGAGCAGGTTTTCATTAAGGATCTCTCTGTACTTTGCTCTGTTCATCTGTTTCTCGATCCTGACTACTCTCCCAGTCCCTGCCTCTGAAAAACATCCCCACAGCATGATGCTGCCACCACCATGCTTCACTGTGTGGATGGTGCCAGGTTTCCTCCAGACGTGACGCTTGGCATTCAGGCCAAAGAGTTCAATCTTGGTTTCATCAGACCAGAGAATCTTGTTTCTCATGGTCTGAGAGTCTTTAGGTGCCTTTTGGCAAACTCCAAGTGGGCTGTCATGTGCCATTTACTGAGGAGTGGCTTCCGTCTGGCCACTCTACCATAAAGGCCTGATTGGTGGAGTGCTGCAGAGATGGTTGTCCATCTGGAAGGTTTGCCCATCTCCACAGAGGAACTCTGGAGCTCTGTCAGAGTGACCATCAGGTTCCTGGTCACCTCCCTGACCAGGCACCTTCTCCTCCGATTGCTCAGTTTGGCCGGGCGGCCAGCTATAGGAAGTCTTGGTGGTTCCAAACTTTTTGCATTTAAGAATGATGGAGGCCACTGTGTTCTTGGGGACCTTCAGTGCTGCAGAAATGTTTTGGTACCCTTCCCCAGATCTGTGCCTTGACACAATCCTGTCTCGGAGCTCTACGGACAATTCCTTCGACCTCATGGCTGGGTTTTTGCTTCGACATGCACTGTCAACTGTGGGACCTTATATAGACAGGTGTGTGCCTTTACAAATCATGTCCAATCAATTGAAATTACAACAGGTGAACTCCAATCAAGTTGTAGAAACATCTCAAGGATGATCAATGGAAACAGGATGCACCTGAGCTTAATTTCGAGTCTCATAGCAAAGGGTCTGAATATCTTATGTACATAAGGTATTTCTGTTTTCTATTTTTAATACATTTTCAAATATTTCTACAAACCTGTTTTCGCTTTGTCGTTACGGGGTATTGTGTGTAGATTGCTGAGGATTTTGTTTATTTAATCATTTTTAGAGTAAGGCTGTAATGTAACAGAATGTGGAAAAAATCAAGGGGTCCCGATTTCGACCCGAGTTAAAGGAATGTAATTCCCTTTATATGGACTTTTCTCTCTATGTGTCTTCTGACCTTGAACTAATCCATGAGAATATATGTGTGTCTACAAATAAGCCATATTCTGACCTCATAATTCCACCACCTTTATACATTTTAGTCATTTAGCAGACACTCTTATTCAGCGCGACTTACAGGAGCAATTAGTGTTAAGTGCCTTGCTCAAGGGCACATCGGCAGATTTTTCAACTAGTCGGCTCGGGGATTAGAACCAGCGACCTTTCGGTTAACTGGCACAACGCTCTTACCCACTAAGCTACCCGCCGCCCGGGTAGGAAACCACCATGAATAAGGTCTAGCGAGGTTCCAAGTTGAAAAAGCATCTACTTTTAATTTTTTTCAGGAATAGCTAAAACACAACTCTCCTCCTATTCTGTAATTTACAACTTGACAACAGCTATTGATAAGAGCTAGGTAAATGATTAATCCGTTTGGATAAAGGGAATTATAAATATAAATGACACTTGTTTTAGATCTATTTTACCTTATTATTGCTGGAGACAAAATGTGAAACCAGTGGGGGCGGGAAACTGAAGTATATCAACATATCAACTTTCCCACAGTAAAGTCTGTGAAATTATTATGCAGAATTTAAATTGTACAGTCTTTTAACTTGCAGCGATGTGTGCTCTCAAATATCTTTAAATACTTTCTCTGTTTCCTATTTCTATCATGTTTAAATATGAACCACTATCAGTATGGACCATCAGTGGGCCTAATAACAACACATAATACAACTGTCAATTTACTGTCAGTTCCCTTCAGTTGGTATAACCTACATTATCATTCTATTGAATTGTGTTGTTTCATTTACCTTCATTTGCTTCCTGTGTAAACGCCGTCACGGCCGTGTGGTTGTCGCTGAGGATCATTAGTAACGGTTGATAATATATATATATATATTTAATAATATTAAGTCGTCATGGAGCTGAGAGCAGACCAAGCAAAAACAGTTTGAACCTGACGCATGGCACAATGCTTGGCCGTGGTTAGTGCAGGCAATAGACCAGGGTATAGTCTAAACTGTGCTCCCCTATTATAATTCTATATACACTAGTCAATCTTCCAACATCACCATGGGTTAAAGAACTGAATGTGTACATTTTCAGAATGAATCAAACCACTGTATTTTTGATTTAATCAATATATTTTGTGCATAAAGGCTCTTCAGACCAGTTTTTTTTTTTTTATGATTCATCATACTTTCATAACCCTGAAATGTGCCTAAATAATCTACATGATCAGAGTGTTTATTTAATCTACTAGTTGGTGTTGAAACTGAGATTAATATGTTTGTATTTAGATGGCTTTCTTTCACTGATTCCTATATTCTGAACCCATTCTCTCAATGTATTCTAGTCTGTCAACAAAATTATAATTAAAGGTACACTGTATTTAAAGGGATGGCTAAAATACATGTATCAAAGACAGTACAGTGTGAAGATAAGCTAAAACTGCTTCTCCAATAGAAATCCTCGATCAATCCCTGAAGTCATGCCGACGTTGGCTAGCTAAGCTCATGCATAGAAACATGTCATTGGGTCTAACCAGTGGTGGAAAAAGTACCCAATTGTCATACTTGAGTAAAAGTAAAGATACCTTAATAGAAAGTTACTCAAGTAAAAGTGTACTTGAGTAAAAGTACTTTACACCACTGGGTCTAACGGGGGTCTAATTGAACAGAACTGCGAAAAGTCCCGGACGTCAAATCAAAGGCACTCCTTCGATATAAAATCGTTTTTGACGAAAATGAAAACGTGTCAGTTTGTCACTTTCACTAGGTTGGGAGTGTCACGGTTTCGGCAGGCTTCGGCGGTCGTCGTCTCCGGAGTACTAGCTGCCACCGTTCGTTGTTGTCTATGTTTGATTGGTTTGGTCTGTTTAGTACACCTGTTCATGTTTAGTGTTGATTAGGTGTCCTATAAGTTCTCGTTGTTTCTGTTATGTGTTGTGTGTAATTGTTTTTCCTGTCTGTTTTGGTGTTCTTCTGTTGTTTGGACAGACGCTAATATTTACCGTCGCACATTTGTTCGTGCGTAGTCGGGTTTTGTATTTTACGCACTGTCGCGTATTGTTCGCCTCCGGGTTAGTTTGACCCGTTATTTTTGTGCTTTTCCAGTAAAGGCAAGTTTGACTGAGCTCCTGTGTCCTGCACTTGATTCCACACCACATTCGCATCAGAATCCTTGACAGGGAGTAATACCATGTTCAACTAATTAAGACATTGGCTCAAATCTCAGTTGTGTCTTTAGATTTCGAGAAAATTAACAATTAAGGAATAACGTTTCACTTCTCTCAATGACTTTTCTAAAATTCCAAATCCTGGCCTGGTCTGTTTGGTCTGTTTTACAATATTTCCAGAAAGTCTTACGATGTTCTGCCTCTGGGTTTAGAAACTCTGTGAATGTACTGAAAACCCTATTGAATGAAAACCCGAAGAGAAAATCTGTTGTCCAGCAAGTGGGATGTTTTTCAGCAGTTGAATTACATTTATTCAGCGCACTCAAAAGGGGACCATGGGGCTGCAAAGCCCATTACGCACCTTCATAAGTCTGAATACCAACTATTGAGACGTGTATGTAGGAAAGATGTAGGAAAAACACACGTAAGAAAGGCCCGAATTTCCTACGTCGGAATCGGGCCCTATAAGCATACATTTTATATCTGCAGAGGGGGAAAAAATTATATATTTTGTCCACCCACACTCTCAGGGATACACTCTGTGCCTTGTATCTCACAAAAGAAAAAAAAGAAATATTTATGGAAGTACAGACCCAGTCATCATCAGCCAGGTCTACTCAGCCAATACTTATATGGGACAGTAGAGACTTGCTGAGAACCATGATTTAAGGCCTGAATGGATTGCGTAAGACAACTTCATTTAGGACCAAACTGGGAGCGAAAAAAGAGAGTATGGCTCTAATTGTATTCTCCATCAGAGGATATTGGGTTGACTCCCAAACGGTACCCTATCCCCTTTATAGTGCACTATTTTGACCAAGGCTCTGGTCAAAAGTAGTGCACTACATATGGAATAGGGTGCCATTTGGGATTCATACTAAAAAAAAGGGAGTCTCGTTTCAGGGCTGGTTTCAGATTAGTGACATTTATCACTGTGAGAGAAGACGGTATAATTAGCTTGTCAGTCTACTTTAGACAGGAAAAGGGATGGACTGCATGCCAAAGGACCTGACAGCCAGTCGATAATGTGGCATTTAATGTCATAAATTATTTTAAAGCCAATTACATCAAAATGGACCCTGCGCCTTCCAAAAAGAACTGCATTCCCTATCATTTCCCCTCTAACAGCAGAATAATTTATTTTCTACATAAGGCACTAATAAAGCCATATGGTGAAACCATGATAATTAGAGATAGGATTTATACAGTAAATGTCATTATGTGTATTTGTACAGTCGATACATTATTTCTTTGTCATGTTTTTCGAATCAATTTCTGTTGAAATTAGAAAATGTCAAAACACATATTGTTCGTACGGTATGAAACACATTTTTTCATCCAAATGAAAGCTCTCGATCTCTTCTCACGTCCGGTCATTAAAACAAATTAAAAAATAAAAGGCTTTTCTCCAGCTCGTAAAGAATGTGAGTCAGTAATTTAATGGGAATAGCAGTTATATATATATCAGATGTAGCTCATCCTTCCGGAAGTTCTTGAGAGGCAGGATCAAAGCTGGGTGGTAATACATTGAGTAGATCGTGATGTCTGAAGGTCGTGTCAGTTCTCTTCTACATAATGCATGGATCCTGTAACTCAGACTGACTCCAATCTCCTGATCCTGAACCTTGGGATGAACCTTTTACTAAGTAAATCAGCCACCATGCTGGCATTTCTATTAACACACCAATATGCTACTGATACAGGCATGAATCATAGTAAATAACATCTTGCAAATTATGAATCATTTTTACCAGTATGGGGTGAGGGATAAATGTTGTTGGATACATACAACCATCTGTTTGCAGTTATGGCTACTTTCTTTTTAGCAGAGTAGTATGAAGTAAAATGGAGTGTTGTGTTTTAGAGGGTTGTGTGTAGACTACTAATGAACAACTGGGAAGGAGTATGTAAGGTTCTGTATTTATTTTCTTTGTTCTTGAACGTAGCCCTGTTTCTTTGTGTTCTTGAACGTAGCCCTGTTTCTTTGTGTTCTTGAACGTAGCCCTGTTTCTTTGTGTTCTTGAACTTAGCCCTGTTTCTTTGTGTTCTTGAACGTAGCCCTGTTTCTTTGTGTTCTTGAACGTAGCCCTGTTTCTTTGTGTTCTTGAACTTAGCCCTGTTTCTTTGTGTTCTTGAACGTAGCCCTGTTTCTTTGTGTTCTTGAACGTAGCCCTGTTTCTTTGTGTTCTTGAACGTAGCCCTGTTTCTTTGTGTTTTTGAACGTAGCCCTGTTTCTTTGTGTTCTTGAACGTAGCCCTGTTTCTTTGTGTTCTTGAACGTAGCCCTGTTTCTTTGTGTTCTTGAATGTAGCCCTGTTTCTTTGTGTTCTTGAACGTAGACCTGTTTCTTTGTGTTCTTGAACGTAGCCCTGTTTCTTTGTGTTCTTGAACGTAGCCCTGTTTCTTTGTGTTCTTGAACGTAGCCCTGTTTCTTTGTGTTCTTGAACGTAGCCCTGTTTTTTTGTGTTCTTGTATATAGCCCTGTTTCTTTGTGTTCTTGAACATAGCCATGTTTCTTTGTGTTCTTGAACGTAGCCCTGTTTCTTTGTGTTCTTGAACGTAGCCCTGTTTCTTTGTGTTCTTGAACGTAGCCCTGTTTCTTTGTGTTCTTGAACTTAGCCCTGTTTCTTTGTGTTCTTGAACGTAGCCCTGTTTCTTTGTGTTCTTGAACGTAGCCCTGTTTCTTTGTGTTCTTGAACTTAGCCCTGTTTCTTTGTGTTCTTGAACGTAGCCCTGTTTCTTTGTGTTCTTGAACGTAGCCCTGTTTCTTTGTGTTCTTGAACATAGCCCTGTTTCTTTATGTTCTTGAACGTAGCCCTGTATCTTTGTGTTCTTGAACGTAGCCCTGTTTCTTTGTGTTCTTGAACGTAGCCCTGTCTCTTTGTGTGCTTGAACGTAGACCTGTCTCTTTGTGTTCTTGAACGTAGCCTTGTTTCTTTGTGTTCTTGAACGTAGCCCTGTTTCTTTGTGTTCTTGAACGTAGCCCTGTTTCTTTGTGTTCTTGAACGTAGCCCTGTCTCTTTGTGTGCTTGAACGTAGACCTGTCTCTTTGTGTTCTTGAACGTAGCCTTGTTTCTTTGTGTTCTTGAACGTAGCCTTGTTTCTTTGTGTTCTTGAACATAGCCCTGTTTCTTTGTGTTCTTGAACGTAGCCCTGTTTCTTTGTGTTCTTGAACGTAGCCCTGTTTCTTTGTGTTCTTGAACGTAGTCCTGTTTCTTTGTGTTCTTGAACGTAGCCCTGTTTCTTTGTGTTCTTGAACGTAGCCCTGTTTCTTTGTGTTCTTGAACGTAGCCCTGTTTCTTTGTGTTCTTGAACGTAGCCCTGTTTCTTTGTGTTCTTGAACGTAGCCCTGTTTCTTTGTGTTCTTGAACGTAGCCCTGTTTCTTTGTGTTCTTGAACGTAGCCCTGTCTTTCATTTTTGTTCATTGATTTCACCTGTGTTAGTTACTCAGCTGGTCTCATCAGCTCCTTATTTAGTTCAGTTCATTCTGTTTGTGCCTTGTGAGGTATTGTTAGTTTTGACTCTACTAAGCCTTTTCCTAGCTCGTTTGTGAGAACCAGTTATAGCCTTCAGTCCTAGTTTTTGATTCTCCTGCCTGTTTGCCTACCTGTGTATGACCATTGCCTGCTTGTGACCACGATTCCTGCCTTCTGCGAAGGTGAAATAAACACCTGCCGCTCTGATGACTACCTTGAGAAGACAATGTGGGAAGTCATTTTTAACAGATATAGGCTATTTACCACGTTGCATTTGGACCTCGATAGTGAACCGTACTGTATTTACTGTACTGTACAGTCAACGTTCAGGGTCTTTGGTTTCATGGTAAACAATGAAATGTTTCCGACGAGATCATTCAGTACTTTTTCTCCCTGAGTATTCATTACAGCGTGTAACTGGTGCCTTCCAATGGCTTGTCGGAGTACTGCTGTAATCAATCTAGCATATTCTCAGAATATAATAACGTGGAGTACTGAATGATCTCGTCGGAAACATTTAATTTTTTTTACCATGAAACCAAAGACCCTGAACGTTGACTGTACAGTACAGTAAATACAGTACGGTTCACTATCGAGGTCCAAATGCAACGTGGTAAATAGCCTATATCTGTTAAAAATGACTTCCCACATTGTCTTCTCAAGGTAGTCATCTCTGTTATATTGGATATGTTTGTTTAATATTTAATGTGTAATATGTTGCATTATATCTAACTGTAGTTACTGTATATGGTTATATCTAACTGTAGTTACTGTATATGGTTATATCTAACTGTAGTTACTGTATATGGTTATAACTAACTGTAGTTACTGTATATGCTTATATATAATTGTAGTTACTGTATATGCTTATATATAATTGTAGTTACTGTATATGCTTATATATAATTGTAGTTACTGTATATGCTTATATCTAACTGTAGTTACTGTATAGTTACTGAAAGCAGTAGAAGTCATGCTGGAATGACAGCATGGCCAATGTTGAATGTTTATCCTTTTAAACTTGGAAAAGAGACCTTTAAACCCAGACTTGGGACCACACACCCTCTCCACTGAATAACAGGCTAGTGATTTCTTTTCAATGCTTGCAGTTAGCCACTGATTCCTTCCAAACCACTCATTATTGAATTAGCAATTTCCAACTTGTTGTGTAATGTTTATGTCCAATGGCCGATGAGCACCAGTACGTTTTATCTATAATTTCTCTTCATAATTTCTCTTCATTTGACAAGGATTGAAAATAATTTGCCAGTAGATTGTCGACTTGATTCATGATGATGACTGCTAGCTTGCTAGCTAAGATTTTGAAAGTATGATGTTGGTATGATCAGTCCAATCAAAGCTACTGTAGATATAACGTGATTTGACGTCATTTTATGCTTATATAGGTATATGCTTATATCTAACTGTAGTTACCGTATATGCTTATATCTAACTGTAGTTACCGTATATGCTTATATCTAACTGTAGTTACCGTATATGCTTATATCTAACTATAGTTACCGTATATGCTTGTATCTAACTGTAGTTACCGTATATGCTTATATCTAACTGTAGTTACTGTATATGGGTATATCTAACTGTAGTTACTGTAAATGGTTATATCTAACTGTAGTTACTGTATATGGTTATATCTAACTGTAGTTACTGTAAATGGTTATATCTAACTGTAGTTACTGTATATGGGTATATCTAACTGTATTTACTGTAAATGGTTATATCTAACTGTAGTTACTGTAAATGGTTATATCTAACTGTAGTTACTGTATATGGTTATATCTAACTGTAGTTACTATGGTTATATCTAACTGTAGTTACTGTACATGCTTACTGTACACACTTTAGGGTTGATATTTAGTCTTTGAAGCAGTGTAACACACCCCCAGGACACAGTGGTTCAAACATTGACATAGCCGAGAGCTTTAATTTATGCATGCAAACACTGAAACAAAGGAGCGGAAAATGTTGACCTTTCCAGATAACACAAAGGGTTGATGGCCTCAGAGGCAAACTGTCCCCCTGTGAAGGAGCAGGAGGGTCTTCCCTTACTTCATGGTCAGAGGCGAACTGGCCCCTTGTGAAGGAGCAGGAGGGTCTTCCCTTACGTCATGGTCAGAGGCGAACTGGCCCCTTGTGAAGGAGCAGGAGGGTCTTCCCTTACGTCATGGTCAGAGGCGAACTGGCCCCTTGTGAAGGAGCAGGAGGGTCTTCCCTTACGTCATGGTCAGAGGCGAACTGGCCCCTTGTGAAGGAGCAGGAGGGTCTTCCCTTACGTCATGGTCAGAGGCGAACTGGCCCCTTGTGAAGGAGCAGGAGGGTCTTCCCTTACGTCATGGTCAGAGGCAAACTGGCCCCTTGTGAAGGAGCAGGAGGGTCTTCCCTTTACGTCATGGTCAGAGGCGAACTGGCCCCTTGTGAAGGAGCAGGAGGGTCTTCCCTTACGTCATGGTCAGAGGCGAACTGGCCCCTTGTGAAGGAGCAGGAGGGTCTTCCCTTACGTCATGGTCAGAGGCGAACTGGCCCCTTGTGAAGGAGCAGGAGGGTCTTCCCTTACGTCATGGTCAGAGGCGAACTGGCCCCTTGTGAAGGAGCAGGAGGGTCTTCCCTTACGTCATGGTCAGAGGCGAACTGGCCCCTTGTGAAGGAGCAGGAGGGTCTTCCCTTACGTCATGGTCAGAGGCGAACTGGCCCCTTGTGAAGGAGCAGGAGGGTCTTCCCTTACGTCATGGTCAGAGGCGAACTGGCCCCTTGTGAAGGAGCAGGAGGGTCTTCCCTTACGTCATGGTCAGAGGCGAACTGGCCCCTTGTGAAGGAGCAGGAGGGTCTTCCCTTGCGTCATGGTCAGAGGCGAACTGGCCCCTTGTGAAGGAGCAGGAGGGTCTTCCCTTACGTCATGGTCAGAGGCGAACTGGCCCCTTGTGAAGGAGCAGGAGGGTCTTCCCTTACGTCATGGTCAGAGGCGAACTGGCCCCTTGTGAAGGAGCAGGAGGGTCTTCCCTTACGTCATGGTCAGAGGCGAACTGGCCCCTTGTGAAGGAGCAGGAGGGTCTTCCCTTACGTCATGGTCAGAGGCGAACTGGCCCCTTGTGAAGGAGCAGGAGGGTCTTCCCTTACATCAGGGATCAAATGTTTAGCTGCTACTGTTTGTACCCCAGAAATTGTACCAGTTGAAATAGGAACTGAATCTCCTTGTTGTCTTTCTTTCCTAAACCTTTATTTTTTCATGTATGCTAAACCTTTCTTTTTCTCCTTTCACGTGTGCATGTGTGGTTATAATATAATATATGAAGACAGGGAAGGATTAGTGATAGCAGAAGTGATCAAAATGATATTATATACGGTGTCGTTCGAGCCCTGAATGCTGATTGGCTGACGGCCGTGGTATACCACGGGTATGACAAAACATTTATTTTTACTCTTCTAATTACGTTGGTAACCAGTTTATAATAGCAATACGGCACCTTGGGGGTTTGTGGTATATTGCCAATATACCACGGCTAAGGGCTGTATCCAGGCACTCCACGTTGCGTCGTGCTTAAGAACAGCCCTTAGCCGTGGTATATTGGCCATATACCAATATACCACGAAAAAATAAAAAATAATAATGTATGCACTCACTTAACTGTAAGTCGCTCTGGATAAGAGCGTCTGCTAAATGACTTAAATGTAATGTCCAAGGCAATATACCCTGAGGCTATACTCTGCTGTACTGTGAACCCCCCCAGAGCTACATGCATTGGGTCTTTGTTGTTGCAAATATTTTCTTAAACATTCAGTGTAGAGAACGAAACAGCGTTGACATTGTACAGCAAAAAAAAAAACATCTAACATGTACCAACAATATTTCAATATTAGGATTTTGTCCAGAATATTTTTGGTGGTGTGGTTGTCTACTAATTGCATGTAATCAGTTGCCATCGTAAAGATAAGCAGACCTTTATAATATTGAAGAACAATAGTTTCAGACATTCAGAAGAGATAATGTGGTCTGACATGGCGGTTTCTTAAAGGTCATATCGGTGGGCTTACGTGCATTTGTAAAAAACAACAACTAAAAGAACAAGAAATACCAGCGAGTGAAAACAACCTCAGAGAAACCCGCTCCTCCATCCCTGGCTGTTGTTTCATTCTGTTAATAGCCCAAGGTAAAGATTTATCTGCTGTTGTCAATTTACTTCAGCTTCAAATAAAGCCAAGGTCACTTTTTCTCCTCTTTCCTTCTGCCGGCTGCCGGCTGCCGGGCCCACAGGATAACATCGTCATGTCCCCTCTAACAGGCAGTACAGGGAATCATTAGTCCTGCTCAGCTGTGTGCCTGATAGGCTTTTCAGACCAATCATCAGTGTCTAAATGCGTCCCAAATAGCACCCTATTGCTGACATAGTGCACTACTTTAGACCAGAGCCCATAGTGCACTACTTTAGACCAGAGCCCAGGCTATTGTAGGGAATAGGGGCCATTTGAGGCGATACAGACAAAGACCCAGCCAGCCAGGCAGCCAGCCAGTCAACCAGCCAGCCAGCCAGCCAGCCAGGCAGCCAGGCAGCCAGCCAACCAGCCAGCCATCCAACCAGCCAGGCAGCCAGCCAACCAGCCAACCAGCCAACCAGCCAGCCAGCCAGCCAGCCAGCCAGCCAGCCAGGCAGCCAGCCAACCAGCCAACCAGCCAGCCAGCCAGCCAGCCAGCCAGGCAGCCAGCCAGCCAGGCAGCCAGCCATCCAACCAGCCAGCAGGAAGCCTACCATCCAGCCAGCCAGCCAGGCAGCCAGGCAGGCAGCCAGGCAGCCAGCCAGCCAGCCAGCCAGCAGGCAGCCTACCATCCAGCCAGCCAGGCAGCCAGGCAGGCAGCCAGCCAGCCAGCCAGCCAGCCAGCCAGTATTGACACTGTCAGGGCGACAGCTTAATCAGGCAGGACACTCTGAACATTGATTTGACGAGCCTGGCGTAGCCTAGCAGTTAAGGGCGTTGGGCCAGTCACCAAAAGGTTGCTGGTTCCAATCCCTGAGCCGATTAGGTGAACAATCTGCCCTTGAGCAAGGCACGTCACCCTAGCTGCTCTGGATGAGCAACTAAAGTGTGTGTGTGAGAGCACTGTGGTGCTGTTCTGGAGGTGATCTCAGTAACCAACCTTTACGAATAAACTGTTATTTTACTCAAATCAACACACATAGCAGTGACCAGTTATGTAGTGAGCTAGTATTGTCTTACCGAATTCCTCAATAGCGACAATACCTTTACATGTTTTGGTTTCGTTTTATACGGTGAGGATTCAGGAGGATGAGGCCGTGTCCCAAATGGCACCCTTGTTCCCTATATCGTCCCTGTGGGCCCTGGTCAAAAGTAGTGCACTAAATAGGGAATAGGGTGCCATTTGGGAACACACCCTGAGCAGGGAGGTAGGGAGAAGGAAGGGAGGGAGGGAGGGAGAGGGGGGGGAGAAGGAGGAGAAGGGAGGGAGTTAGAAGGGAGGGAGGGCGAGGGAGGGAGGGAGAAGGGGGGAGGGAGGGAGGGAGGGAGGGAGGAGGGAGGGGGAGGAGGGAGGGAGGGAGAAGGGAGGGAGAAGGGAGGAAGGGAGAAGGGGGAGGGAGGAAGGGGGGAGTGAGGGAGAAGGGAGGAGGGAGGGAGAAGGGGGGAGGGAGGGAGGGAGGGATGGAGAAGGGAGGTGCAGTAGCTGTGACAGCCATGATCAACAGCCTCTCTGGTCTCCTCTCCTCTCTGTCGAGCCTCTGAGGTGTCAGACAGTAAATATTATTGGCATGCTGACAGTCCCCCGGCCGTACAGGGGTGTGTAAAAACGTTAATAAACAACATGATGGGCCAGCTCCATCCCAAGGTGAGAACGTGGAGACTGTTCTATCAACCATTATCCGCAGGCTGACAGGAGGTTCGTCCTAAATGGCACCCTGTTTCTTTAAGGGCCTTATAGATCACTAAATAGGAAATATGGTGCCTTTTGTGACGAAGCCAGGTGAGGGTTTATGTAGGACAATGTTTGGTCTCTGCTGTGGTAGAGGTCAACAACAATCACATGCAAATGTCCAGTACAGTATGTAGCCTAGATCAGAAGACATATACTAAACTGTATTCTTAAAATGTGTAAATGGAGTTGATCCATGTATCAATGGAGTTGATCCTTCGTGTGTAAATGGAGTTGACACTTCATGTGTAAATGGAGTAGATACGTAATGTCTAAATGGGGTTGAAACTTCATGTGTAAATTGAATGATTATGGATCATTCTTTCCCCCAAAAAAAATCTGATCACAAATGACAATATGACATAGAACACACAATACATCCGTTTTTTTTAATTTGTGAAAATACAAAATGAAATCATGTACAAGTTATTTACAATCCTTTTGTAAAATACAATATACTGTATTTAGCATTGAGTATTGTACCTATGACATAGTCAGAAATATAAACGTAGCACTTGTCAGTGTCAACAAATCAACGTGCTAAAATATACAAACAAAACAAACTAGATTTACATAGATTTCAATGCCAAAACTCCTCTTCACCCAACATCTATAAACACAATAGGAATAATTCAATAAAGCTTTTTTGTTGACATCTTGAAAGGACCAAGAAATGACAAAGAAGAGTAGAACGTTTTATTTCGTAGTTTCACTAAATGGCTAATTTGAGTGTTAGTTTAAGACTTTTATTCACTCTCATTACTTGCTACAATGCTAATTATCTGTATATTCAGGGAATCTGTGTATTCCTCATAACCTTTTACAATTAAATGTCCAAATTTTTTTCAAGAACGTACATGTTTTGATGAGATAGTGTAATATAACAGAGAAATAAGTTATTTCTGAAATTTGAACACTAAACTGACAAGATGTATCTAGAAGTATCGATAGAGCACGGCGCTTGTAACGCCAAGGTAGTGGGTTCGATCCCCGGGACCACCCATACACAAAAATGTATGCACGCATGACTGTAAGTCGCTTTGGATAAAAGCGTCTGCTAAATGGCATATTATTATTATTATGTATCTAGAAGTATCAAGATGTATCTATTGAAAATCAGGTGGTAGAAGGTTTGAATGTTCTTTATGAACAGTTATAAATCACTCTCTCCAATATCAATTTACACACCTTGTTTCTATATAATTCCTATCTTGTTAAGCCACTTTTCGCTACAGTGGATCTTTATCCTGAGTCCTCCTTCTACCTAAACACTGCCTGGCACACAGCTGGCACAGAGGCATGGAAAGCTAGGATGTTCTCCAATCCAGCAAAATGCCACATTTCTTTCTTTCTTTCTTTCTTTCTTTCTGCATATTACTGACTTTCACTGCATCTTGTGGGGCATGTAATGCATTGGACTCTCTGCATGTAGACAGATCATGCTTTGATATTATGCTTTGAGATGCTAGTGTTGTTCTGGACCTCAACTGATCTCTCGTCACCACTGTCTACTTAGATGGTTAGGGGAGAAACAGGGATCGTATTGAAGATATTTGTAATTTGTTGTTCACATGAAATAATCATTCTTGTCTGACTATTTCTCTCACAGTAGCTAACAGTTGTTTATCAGAGATGATAGTTTATAGACATGACAAATTAATGACCATGTTCATTCATAGAAGAGTCTTCAGTTTGAGTGTCAGTTGTGTTACACCAAAACATGAGAAACTAGCATTATGAAGTTAGACAAACTCTCCATCTATGATTGAGCTGTTTCAGAGTATAACTAAATCCTTAACAATGTTCTTCGACAGTTTGAGTATAGTATGGGGACTGGTCATGGAGAACATCCTAGCTTCCCCCGTGCCTCTATGCCAGGCCAGTGCCAGTGCCAGGCAGGCCAGTGCCAGACCAGTGCCAGGCCAGTGCCAGGCAGGCCAGTGCCAGGCCAGTGCCAGACCAGTGCCAGGCCAGTGCCAGGCAGGTCAGTGCCAGGCAGGCCAGTGCCAGTGCCAGGCAGGCCAGTGCCAGACCAGTGCCAGGCCAGTGCCAGGCAGGCCAGTGCCAGACCAGTGCCAGGCCAGTGCCAAGCAGGCCAGTGCCAGGCCAGTGCTTACAGCCAAAGGAGGACCCGTCTACAGGTATAGGTACATTAGCTCTGGTCCAGGGCGTTAGTGAGAGTTGCAGGAGGCAATGGGACCAGAGCTACAGGTATATATGCCCACTTGACGCGATATGTGGCTTGCTCATTCTTTCACCTCATCCTTGGTGATATGATATTATCATCATTTTACAGTATAACCCACCCTTTGGTTTCAGGTAGGCCTATTCAAGTCATGAAGGTATTGGTAGGGTTATAGAGTATAACCTATTCCAATAGGTAGACCTATTAAGGTCATTCATATTTATCTTATTAGCTGCTCAGATAGCTAACGTTACTGAACATCCTCCAGTGTCCAAAACAGCTCCATCATATTTGGGTTATAGCATTTTCATTATAATGACAGGTCAAAATGTGTCAAATGAATAGAGAATATGGTTTATTATTTATTTCCAGTGTCATTCCATCCACATCACATATTCCTGTATATATAGCGAACATTTGTAGGTTGTTGGACATTGATATCAAAACTAAAAAGGTAGGAATCATACTGTCACACAAACAAACTGGCCAATCGAAATAAGGCTGGGGCCAATACAATACCATGTACCATTTTGACATGAACTCTTGAGAATCAATCACAAATATAGATAGTGAATTTACTCTCATTCAATGATGATCCACAAACGATCCGCAAATAATATCATTCATGTGGGACTGCATTTAACAAAAAAGACCCTCATATCATATACCATTGTTTTGTATTGGATATTACCAGGTTTGCCAAAAACCCATGGAAGCAAACAGTACAACATTCCAATACTGGATACATGTCAGTCTTGAAATATCATCGTACAAATTAAAGTCAACAGTGTATATGTTTTTATTGGCAAATAATTAGTCCAGTTTCATAACACTCTATTATAATGTGTCATCATATGTAATCTTGCATTGCGTTGCTTTGCTACTCTGACTGAAGCGACCCTCATTCTCCAAAATGGGTAACTGATGGAGTCTGGTCACTAAGGAACGGGCTGTGCAAACTACATGGCTGAGTGTTAGCATTAGTGACTGACTGACTGTACATTTGACTGACATAGGATTGCATTTATATGTATATTACTTCATTTATATATTCATATCTATAAAACATGTCCAAAAGCATGTTGATATGATATTACTGCAGCTACTGTACATACGCACTAGGAAAAGCTAGTCCTTTCTCGTCAAGTTTATTCTGTAGCGTTGATGTTTTGATCATTCATTTATAAGTCCATACATTGATGTAGCAACTAAGGATTCTAGCTTTAAGGTGTTTTTCAGATTCCAGTTCCACTGGATCAGGTTCTAGTGCCATGTGTTCTCTAGGTGGGTTCTAGGTGTTCTTGGGTTCTAGTTCCATGTGTTCTCTAGGTGGGTTCTAGGTGTTCTTGGGTTCTAGTTCCAGGTGTTCTGTAGGTGGGTTCTAGCTGTTCTTGGGTTCTAGTTCCAGGTGTTCTGTAGGTGGGTTCTAGCTGTTCTTGGGTTCTAATTCCAGGTGTTCTGTAGGTGGGTTCTAGGTGTTCTTGGGTTCTAGTTCCAGGTGTTCTGTAGGTGGGTTCTAGCTGTTCTTGGGTTCTAGTTCCAGGTGTTCTGTAGGTGGGTTCTAGCTGTTCTTGGGTTCTAGTTCCAGGTGTTCTGTAGGTGGGTTCTAGCTGTTCTTGGGTTCTAGTTCCAGGTGTTCTGTAGGTGGGTTCTAGCTGTTCTTGGGTTCTAGTTCCAGGTGTTCTGTAGGTGGGTTCTAGCTGTTCTTGGGTTCTAGTTCCAGGTGTTCTGTAGGTGGGTTCTAGCTGTTCTTGGGTTCTAGTTCCAGGTGTTCTGTAGGTGGGTTCTAGCTGTTCTTGGGTTCTAGTTCCAGGTGTTCTGTAGGTGAGTTCTAGCTGTTCTTGGGTTCTAGTTCCATGTGTTCTGTAGGTGGGTTCTAGCTGTTCTTGGGTTCTAGTTCCAGGTGTTCTGTAGGTGAGTTCTAGCTGTTCTTGGGTTCTAGTTCCAGGTGTTCTCCAGGTGGGTTCTACTGTAGGTGTCAACATAGGGTTCTGTAGTTCATCATTCGTCCTCCACCTCTCTGATGGATGGGATGAGGTTGTTGGTGGATTTGTAAGGGTTCTGGTTGACCTAGTGATTGGCTGTGTGACTACTGTGTGACTTCCTGGGGTAGGCCGCGTTCTCAGGCTCATCTGTAAACCAGGTCTTTTCTGAGAAACAACAGGGAAAATCAAACAGTTAATGGTTTGTGGATGTTACTGGTTCCATCCCAAATGGCACCTTATTCCTTATGCAGTGCACTTATTTTGACCAGTGGCCATAGCGGTCTGGTCAAAGGTAGTGCATTATATACTAGGGTGCCATTTGGGATGCAATCACTGTTTTCAAAGTGATTACTAGCTGTATCATCAGAATTCCAAATAAGTATGATTTACTCTGAATAGGACCCATTGTCTAATGTCAGCTAGTGAACAGTGCAAGCTCTTTTAATACAGTAGTTCGCCATGCTGTTGTGTTGGTCAGCGGTCATGCAATGCAAACATCTCATATTGTACCATCACAGAATGATAAATAAATAAATAGGTAATTTAGCAGACGCTCTTATCCAGAGCGACTTACAGGAGCAATTAGGGTTAAGTGCCTTGCTCAAGGGCACATCGACAGATTTTTCACCTAGTCGGCTTGGGGATTAGAACCAGCGACTTTTCGGTTACTGGTACAACGCTCTTAACCACTAAGCTACCTGATAGAAGCAATCAGTTCATACAGCTCTGGGTCATCTGGGGAAGTTTGAAATGGACCCAGAATTGATCAATACAGTTTATTCAAGGTTTGAAATCATTTAAATATCCTATTGTTTTATCATATGAGGGGATTCAGGCTTTGGCTTGATGTAACTTGCCTTGTGAGTATCCAATTACAAACACAAGAGACAAGTTGACAATTGATTTGATATCCGCTCTGTGTGTAATAAATTATTCATTGACTTTATTCAATGACGTTTTCATAACAAGAGCATTTCCACAGAAACATTTATGCTGTTTGGTGTAGAAAGATACATAATGGCTGAAATCATTTACTTTACTTTGTTCGCGGTATCATTTGTTTGAAAACAGGGGTCAAAGTGGCTTCAAACCATTTGGTGTGGTTGTAAAAATAAAATAAAATACTCCACACTGTAGTATTAAAGAGGGACTGATGATGAGTTAATAGTCATGCAGCTTGGGGGGCAGCTATATCAGAAACAACAGAAGCGTCTTTTGCTTTAATTTAGAAAGCAAAAATAAAATATCAACCAGGGCATGACTTTGATGCATTTTTTTTTTACTTCATTCATCGCATCCATACCTTGGCCCATTCTATTCATCCTTGTTGCACTTTAGAAGAAAAAAAAAACAAGTATGGACTATGTAAGAGAAATAACCAGCATGTAGTGTGGTAATATATAAAGTATATTATATATACACCTCACATGCTCTTAAATAAGACAAAGCAAATTAGCCTATTAGAATGTCTATCTGACTCCATAAAGATAATTAGCAATATGCAAGAGACTATGGGTTGAGTTACAGTAACAGTCAATGAAGAAATGTCCGGGAATGGAATTCTAAATGTATTTAATTACTTTGTAAAATGAATGGATTCACATACAAGGCATAAAACTTAAGTTACAAACCATTAACAAGCATTACAAGGCATTAATCTAAAGCATGGTCAGAGAGAGAGAGTATTACATTTTAGTCATTTAGCAGACGCTCTTATCCAGAGCGACTTACAGTTAGTGAATACATATTTTTTTATACTGGCCCCCCGTGGGAAACGAACCCACAACCCTGGCGTTGCAAACGCCATGCTCTATCAACTGAGCTACATCCCTGCCGGCCATTCCCTCCCCTACCCTGGACAATTGTGCGCCGCCCATGAGTCTCCCGGTCGCGGCCGGCTGCGACAGAGCCTGGATACGAACCAGGATCTCTAGTGGCACAGTTAGCACTGCGATGCAGTGCCTTAGACCACTGCGCCACTCAGGAGACCTGTATCTCACCACTGCAGTATCTCACCACTGCAGGTCAGGAACAAATAAGAGCAAGAACAATGAATCTTAGACCCTTTATAAGCATCTGAGTTGTTTGGATTAAAAAACGGAGTTGTTGACCAATAGTATTACTGTAAAGTTAACTTCCAATCAGATATCAGACCTACATAGTGTAACCTCTGCCTCTCAGGGGTGAGACAATGGGGGGTTGGTGAGATCAACACAGGGAGTGGTGAATTCCTAAGACAACACAGAGGACATTGTTGTATACAGTTGATAAGAAGAGTTACTTCGGGGGGGGGCTGCCCTACAACCATACATGATACAACCATATGTCTGATAACACTGGCTGGCTGGGATAATAGACTGGACCGGGTACATTCAGCTCCAAAATCTGTCCTAATATTTTTTAAATTGTTCTACTAGCCTAGTCTGTAAAGTCCTAGCATCGGGCTAGCAAGCTAACTTAAATTCCCATACCATCAAAAAGTTGCTCATGTTCTGAATACACCAAAGTGTACACGGTAACATGGGTTTCAACTAATTTGCTGCTCAGAATGTTATAAATTGATGTTACAGCATGTACACGATGTGTATACACATGCAAATCAACTACGGAATGCCCGTGCTTGTTTCCAAAGCCTTTTTGATTTCACTGTAAATTCCAAAAAATGTTGTGAAAAGCATTCAAGTTCCAAATCTATCTAATATTAGCATTCCCTTTTAAAATACTGAAATAAGAGTGATGAAAAGAAATACAGGGTAAATAAAAACAAGCTTGGAAGTCTATTTGTAGTCTCACCTACAATACTAACCACAGTAGTATTCACTCAGCCACCTCAGTAACTGTTCAAGATATCCTGTAAACCTCATACTTAAACTTCAGTATTCTCAAGGAGACCGCACACAAATAATTATTATTAATAGTTCCTTGTTTAGAGATGACATGTATTTTTATGTGTTATTCTGCATTATATTCTGCTGTCATTTATCAAGATGAGGTGATCGATCTGCCATTTTGATTTCTCTGTTATAGTGAGAAGAAACCAGATTATTGGAAATGATAAGAAATGTAGAACAACACTTCACAACAGGCAGTTCACTACTGCACAAATACAAAACACAGACGTATTGTCCGCGTCCCAAATGACACCATATTCCCTTTATAGTGCACTACTTTTGACCAGAACACATAGGGCTCTGGTCAAAAGTAGTGCACTAAATAGAGAATAAGGATGCCATTTGGGACGCAGTCATCTTTAGAGGTTCACCTACTTTTGTTTATCCCGTGAGTCCCTGCTCTTGGCGCGGTTAGTGCGGTTGGTGGCGGGGATAGAATGGACCGAGGAGCTCTTTTTGGTGGAGGAATGGGAGGAGTGGGAGCTGTGGGAGAGGCTGGCCTGGGACTGACCCGCGTTGTGGTCAAACTGCATCAGGCAGAAGATCAGGTCTGATGGCACCAGCTCAAAACCATACGGTGGGTTAGTTATTACATACCTGGGGAGGACAGCGGGCAACGAGAGAGAGAGAGAGAGAGAGAGAGAGAGAGAGAGAGAGAGAGAGAGAGAGAGAGAGCAGAGAGAGAGAGAGAGAGAGAGAGAGAGAGAGAGAGAGAGAGAGAGAGAGAGAGAGAGAGAGACAGAGAGAGAGAGAGAGAGAGAGAGACAGAGACAGAGACAGAGAGAGGGAGAGAGAGAGAGAGAGAGAGAGAGACAGAGAGAGAGAGAGAGAGAGAGAGAGATTCATGTAGTCCTTTACTGTATATGGATGTTGGCCGGGCAAATGTAGATACAGTAATCATTATCAAGTTATCGATTTATCCAAATGTATCAAAATTACCCATCTACTGTTATTCTAGTGGACAATGTGTCAACGGTAACTCACTTCCCAACATACTCACCGTTTAGTGCATTGACTTGTATGACTTTGTGTGTTTAGATGTGCGTCTCTTAATCGGTAAATTCCGAAGCAAAGCATGTTGTATGTTTTTAGCGCTTTACAAAATAAGTCACCGTAGCAACCACCATCCTGCAAGGCAGAGAAGCAGACATTTTAAGATTTGAGTTTTGATGTTTAACTAACAGCTTGTCCCTATATAATTAATTTATATTGTGGATCAAATGGAGCCTTGTGGAATTCCTTTTGTGATTTCCTGGAAACTAGATTTGTGTCCATCCACATTGACACACAGTAGCCTAACATTTCATTATATACATATCCACAGTTTGTATGGTTCAGGATAGCATAGGGGAAACAGAGGCCAGGATATATCATTCAGCCTCCTCTACATGCCTTGTTCTCCCCTACTGGTCTGTTCTATACTGCAAGAAGAGGTGACAAAACACAACCAGTCACTTACCCCCAAGTCAGCGAAAGGCCCGTCGTACAAGGCTAGCTGTGCGACACGACACCTGTCCCGGTTAGCGAGGGTCTGCGGCGTGCTGTAGCCTCCTCGTAATGCGTTCTCCTCCGCCAACAGACCCTCCAGCTCCGGAGTGGCCCCCCCTGTTACCAGCGTCCGGATCAGGGTGAGGATATTATCATTGAAGTATGTCTGAAACGATGAAGGAGAAGAGAGAAGAGAAGTGTGAGAGAGAGAGAGAGAGAGAGCAAGAGGGAGAGATTGTTAAGCAAAGCCAACACAGTCAAAGTCACAACTGAATCTATTCAAAGTGCCATGCAGCCAGTCTTCTAGGACTGAAGAGACAGTGCTATCTAACCCTGGTCTGTCTCTTCACATCGCCCTGCATCCAGACTGAAGAGACAGGAGATTCCAATAACTGCAGGTTACTCTTTCTCTCTCTCTCTCTCTCTCTCTCTCTCGCTCTCTCTCTCTCTCTCTCTCTCTCTCTCTCTCTCTCTCTCTCTCTCTCTCTCTCTCTCTCTCTCTCTCTCTCTCTCTCTCTCTCTCTCTCTCTCTCTCTCTCTCTCTCTCTCTCTCTCTCTCTCTCTCTCTCTCTCTCTCTCCCTCTCTCTCTCTCTCTCTCTCTCTCTCTCTCTCTCTCTCTCTCTCTCTCTCTCTCTCTCTCTCTCTCTCCCCGTCTCTGTCTCTCTCTCTCTCTCTCTCTCTCTCTCTCTCTCTCTCTCTCTCTCTCTCTCTCTCTCTCTATCGTCAGACAGAGCCACAGTGACTTGTTTCTACACATATTCGTGCTGTTGAGGTACTCTTAGGGCTGGTAAGAATGAAGGGTTTAGATAGAGAAGGGACTGTAGTGTAGTAGTGGTGGGATCATGAGTATGTAACAACCCTGTGTTAGTTAATTCCAACACTGTTGATTTAGAGAACATGTTCAGGTCTTTTTCTTTCTCTGGCCTTTCTGCTTAAAGCATATCTTGGTCACGGCTTTGTTCCCCATTAGTGAATCTGTACTGTGATGTCTGCACCCTATTCCCTATGTAGTGCACTCATTCTAACCAGGATCTGGGAATAGGGGTGCCATTTGGGACATAACCATGGTGACTGTCTGTCTGCTTGTCTGTCTGCCTGCCTGTCTGTCTGCTTGTCTGTCTGCCTGCCTGTCTGACTGCGGTTGAAAATTAGCCAGCTGGCTAAAACCGGCACTTTTACTGAAACGTTGGTTAATGTGCACTGTCGCTGTAAAAATAAACTCAAACTCTGTCTGTCTGTCTGCCTGCCTGCCTGCCTGCCTGCCTGCCTGCCTGTCTGTCTGTCTGTCTGTCTGTCTGTCTGTCTGTCTGTCTCTGTCTGCCTGTCTGTTTATCTTTCTGCATGTCTGTCTGTCTGTCTGCCTGCCTGCCTGCCTGCCTGCCTGCCTGCCTGCCTGTCTGTCTGTCTGTCTGTCTGTCTGTCTGTCTGTCTGTCTGTCTGTCTGTCTGTCTGTCTGTCTGTTTATCTTTCTGCATGTCTGTCTGTCTGTCTGCCTGCCTGCCTGCCTGCCTGCCTGCCTGCCTGCCTGCCTGTCTGTCTGTCTGTCTGTCTGTCTGTCTGTTTATCTTTCTGCATGTCTGTCTGTCTGCCTGCCTGCCTGCCTGCCTGCCTGCCTGCCTGTCTGTCTGTCTGTCTGTCTGTCTCTGTCTGTCTGTCTGTCTGCTTGTCTGTCTGTCTGTCCTTGCTTGTTCTACAAAGGAACATCTTCCCTGTCTGGCCTGCTGTCAGGGCTCCAGAGTAGAATGACGGATGAGCCTGGTCTACTAGATAGCTTGACCTTTGTCTACAGTGAAACTCACTTAAAGGCAGCTTCTGTTCCAGCCTCATTCAAAGTGAAAGGTAGACAGATGAAGCCATCGTACCAGGTAAAGTGCCAGGCTTTCTTGTCTGTCTTCCTGGAGTTTTTTAACCACTGGGACATAACATGTTATTGTACCAATGGGATTCCTCTAAGACCTTTCTTGACATGATGATGTCTGTGTAGAGACCTTTTAGTTAGTAACATCAGTAACACTTTATTTTAAGTTACACATATTGGCCACTCATTTGAGGTTCATAAGTGTGTATATAAGTAGCTTTATAAGGCCTTTATTATGTCTTATAAGCCATGTATTAGTGTTTTCTTATTCAAACACAAGTCATGTATATTACTACCTTCATTGTTAGTTCCAATAAATGCTTATTACCAGTTAATAAACAGCAAGTTACACAAGAAACAGGCTCTTAGTAAGTGGTCTCAGTGTGGGGCTAATAAACAGGCTCTTAGTAAGTGGTCTCAGTGTGGGGCTAATAAACAGGCTCTTAGTAAGTGGTCTCAGTGTGGGGCTAATAAACAGGCTCTTAGTAAGTGGTCTCAGTGTGGGGCTAATAAACAGGCTCTTAGTAAGTGGTCTCAGTGTGGGGCTAATAAACAGGCTCTTAGTAAGTGGTCTCAGTGTGGGGCTAATAAACAGGCTCTTAGTAAGTGGTCTCAGTGTGGGGCTAATAAACAGGCTCTTAGTAAGCGGTCTCAGTGTGGGGCTAATAAACAGGCTCTTAGTAAGCGGTCTCAGTGTGGGGCTAATAAACAGGCTCTTAGTAAGTGGTCTCAGTGTGGGGCTAATAAACAGGCTCTCAGTAAGCGGTCTCAGTGTGGGGCTAATAAACAGGCTCTTAGTAAGTGGTCTCAGTGTGGGGCTAATAAACAGGCTCTTAGTAAGCAGTCTCAGTGTGGGGCTAATAAACAGGCTCTTAGTAAGCGGTCTCAGTGTGGGGCTAATAAACAGGCTCTTAGTAAGCGGTCTCAGTGTGGGGCTAATAAACAGGCTCTTAGTAAGCGGTCTCAGTGTGGGGCTAATAAACAGGCTCTTAGTAAGCGGTCTCAGTGTGGGGCTAATAAACAGGCTCTTAGTAAGTGGTCTCAGTGTGGGGCTAATAAACAGGCTCTTAGTAAGTGGTCTCAGTGTGGGGCCTAATAAACAGGCTCTTAGTAAGTGGTCTCAGTGTGGGGCTAATAAACAGGCTCTTAGTAAGCGGTCTCAGTGTGGGGCTAATAAACAGGCTCTTAGTAAGTGGTCTCAGTGTGGGGCTAATAAACAGGCTCTTAGTAAGCGGTCTCAGTGTGGGGCTAATAAACAGGCTCTTAGTAAGTGGTCTCAGTGTGGGGCTAATAAACAGGCTCTTAGTAAGTGGTCTCAGTGTGGGGCTAATAAACAGGCTCTTAGTAAGCGGTCTCAGTGTGGGGCTAATAAACAGGCTCTTAGTAAGCGGTCTCAGTGTGGGGCTAATAAACAGGCTCTTAGTAAGCGGTCTCAGTGTGGGGCTAATAAACAGGCTCTTAGTAAGTGGTCTCAGTGTGGGGCTAATAAACAGGCTCTTAGTAAGTGGTCTCAGTGTGGGGCTAATAAACAGGTTCTTAGTAAGTGGTCTCAGTGTGGGGCTAATAAACAGGCTCTTAGTAAGCGGTCTCCAGTGTGGGGCTAATAAACAGGCTCTTAGTAAGTGGTCTCAGTGTGGGCTAATAAACAGGCTCTTAGTAAGCGGTCTCAGTGTGGGGCTAATAAACAGGCTCTTAGTAAGTGGTCTCAGTGTGGGGCTAATAAACAGGCTCTTAGTAAGTGGTCTCAGTGTGGGGCTAATAAACAGGCTCTTAGTAAGCGGTCTCAGTGTGGGGCTAATAAACAGGCTCTTAGTAAGTGGTCTCAGTGTGGGGCTAATAAACAGGCTCTTAGTAAGCGGTCTCAGTGTGGGGCTAATAAACAGGCTCTTAGTAAGCGGTCTCAGTGTGGGGCTAATAAACAGGCTCTTAGTAAGTGGTCTCAGTGTGGGGCTAATAAACAGGCTCTTAGTAAGTGGTCTCAGTGTGGGGCTAATAAGGGCCGTAAGTACTGTAATATGTGTTCCCTATTCTAAAGTGTGACCATATTTTTACTTGGCAAACTTTTTTTCCAGAAATGGCCTCATTGGACAGAGAGGGGCGCGCCTCCCCTCATATATGCCATACAAGCAACAGTCAAGTCGAAATGTAATGCTTTAATAACCTCCATTAAACAAATAAGTCGTAACAAAGGCCTTAAAATAAAGTGTTACCTTAACATCTATAGTTTTCCCATTCCAAGTAACCCATTTCTTTATTGTGCATTTACGGTATTGAATGTCTAAACCATAGGCTCTTGGCGTTACCAGCCGCGGTCTGAAACCAGGTGTCTGGCAAGCTACAACGCTGTGTGAACCCACTGAGCTAAAGGCTACACGCAATCGCTCAGGGGAGCCAACACAAGCCTTCAGGTCTTATTTCCCTCATTAAAATCCAAATCAATTTATAACATTTTTGACATGCGTTTTTCTGGATTTTTGTTGTTGTTTTTCTGTCTCTCACTGTTCAAATAAACCTACCATTACAATTATAGCCTGATCATGTCTTTGTCAGTGGGCAAACGTACAAAATCAGCAGGGGGATCAAATACTTTTTTTTCCCCCCCTCACTGTATGTCTTACCGCACTCATCAGGGAATCCAGCACACTGACTGCGAAAGCCGTCCCACAGGCGAAGGGCTGAGTGAGGTACAACTCTGTGTCAGGGTCATCATCGTCATCCTGGTCCAGGAACTGAACATTGGAGTCGTTCACTGGTGGGGAAGACATTAAAAATATTGACATATTGATATGTATGCTACTACAGTGTCATAGCGTAGCATAACAGTCAGGCTGCTCGATATACAGTATAGTATAACTCCATTTGATCAACAGTTCAACCATATGGAGGAAATAATTATCATGCATAACATATACTTGTACACACAGACTTGCAGTAAATGTGCAACTTAATATGAGAACATTATTCACATCCAACAGCGATTGTGAAGCGTCACAGATTCAGTCATTGGTTACGTACACAATGCCTGATGACACAGATTCTTTAAACAGCCAATGACTGTGGATATGGATTGATATGAGAGTGAGAGGTGATTTCATATTTCATAAGTAGACATTCAAATCATTTTTGGTACTTGGAGAAGATCTCAAATGTTTATAGGCATCTTCTATGGAAGCAAACAGATATTGTATCTACGAGTATTGTCTCTACGAGTATTGTCTCTACGAGTATTGTCTCTACGAGTATTGTCTCTGGTTGGCTTTGTGTTCAGCTGTTACAGCCCATATACTGGCTGTTCATGCACTCATGACTTCATGCATATTAAAAGCCTCAAGCTTTGAACTTCAACACAATCTACAGTATCAACAACACCAATAAGACATTGTTTTGTCTTGGAAATACAGTAAATATAGATATAAGTCTTGTTACATATCTTTGTTTTACCGCCCCAAAAACGATGTCAATATTTTTGAAATACACCTTTGAGCACAAAAAAACACCTACAGCTTTTATAAAGAAAGTACTGATGTTGAGTTTTGTTTCAGAAGTGCTACTTCTGTCAGGACTTCCAGCCGCGTGCGAAAATAAACATCAGTCAGATTTGACAAGAGTCAGATGAAAGGAAGGAGGTCATTGGCCAGAGAAATTATCTATGAACAACTAAGATGCTACTATGGAAACAGAACTAAGATGCTACTATGGAAACAGAGAATATGATCTATGAAGAACTAAAATGATGCTATGGAAACAGAGAATATGATCTATGAAGAACTAAAATGATGCTATGGAAACAGAGAATATGATCTATGAAGAACTAAAATGATGCTATGGAAACAGAGAATATGATCTATGAAGAACTAAAATGATGCTATGGAAACAGAGAATATGATCTATGAAGAACTAAAATGATACTATGGAAACAGAGAATATGATCTACAGTATGAACAACTAAGATGCTACTATGGAAACAGAACTAAGATGATACTATGGAAACAGAACTAAGATGATACTATGGAAACAGAACTAAGATGATACTATGGAAACAGAACTAAGATGATACTATGGAAACAGAACTAAGATGATACTATGGAAACAGAACTAAGATGATACTATGGAAACAGAACTAAGATGATACTATGGCAACAGAACTAAGATGCTACTATGGAAACAGAACTAAGATGATATTATGGAAGCAGAACTACTATGGCAACAGAACTAAGAAGCTACTATGGAAAAAGAGAATATGCTCTATGAAGAACTAAGATGATACTATGGAAACAGAACTAAGATGCTACTATGGAAACAGAGAATATGATCTATGAAAAACTAAAATGATGCTATGGAAACAGAACTAAGATGATACTATGGAAACAGAACTAAGATGATACTATGGAAACAGAACTAAGATGATTTCTTTGCAGCAATTTGACCATGAAGGCCTGATTCACGCAGTCTCCTCTGAACAGTTGGTTGAGATGTGTCTTTTACTTGAACTCTGTGAAGCATTTATTTGGGTTGCAATTTCTGAGGTGCAGTTAACTCTAATGAACTTCTCCTCTGCAGCAGAGGTAACTCTGGGTCTTCCTTTCCTGTGGCGGTCCTCATGAGAGCCAGTTTCATCACAGTGCATGATGGTTTTTGCGACTGCACTTGAAGAAACTTTCAAAGTTCCTTCATGTCTTAAAGTAATGATGGACTGTCATTTCTCGTTGCTTATTTGAGCTGTTCTTGCCATAATATGGACTTGGTATTTTTACCAATAGGGATATCTTCTGTATACCACCCCTACCTTGTCATAAAACAACTGATTGGCTCAAATGAATTAAGAAGGAAAGAAATTCCACAAATTAACTTTTAACAAGGAACACCCGTTAATTGAAATGCATTCCAGGTGCCTACCTCATGAAGCTGGTTGAGAGAATGCCAAGAGTGTGTAAAGCTGTCATCAAGGCAAAGGGTGGCTACTTTGAAGAAACTTTTTTGGTTACTACATGATTCCATATGTGTTATTTCATAGTTTTGATGTCTTCACTATTATTCTGCAATGTAGAAAATAGTAAAAAATAAAGAAAAACCCTTAAATGAGTAGGTGTGTCCAAACTTTTGACTGGTACTGTATACTGGCTGTTAGACAATGTTCATATATCATGATTATCAATGACGTCAAGAAGTTTGTATGACATTTTAATTTGCATTGCAAAATTCTGGTAACTTTCCCAAAATTCTCAGACTTTCAACAAATCCTGGTTGAAGGATTTCCTGCTTATTCCCTCACGCTTCCAGGAATCTTCCAACTGGGATTTCTGGAAAACCTGGGAATGTTGGGAAAGTTGCCAGAATTTTGCAACCCTACCTGCAAGTCACATTATTCTGGTTTACAATGTGATGTGTAATTCCTATTTGAACCCAGACAGAATTAGGATATCCAACAGATGGAATTTTTATTCACCCACAACCTGCATTCATAAAGACCGGCAGGGTTAGGAACATTGTGAGGAGACTACCTAAGCCATCTAAACTGGACAACCATTTCAGTAATGGTGCAAAAAGTCAGATTGCATTAGTTTAGAAAAATGTATGTTATTTATCTTTGTGTAGCATAAGATTAATGAATCAATTAAATTACATGCAAAAACACAGATATTAAAAACAATTCTACAATCAACCTGCAGTAGAGCATTCTGGGAATTATTATAATAATTATGGTCCAAATGTGCCTTTTATTGGTGCCTTTAGGTTAAAGAAATTCTGCCATGGTGGGTATTGAGGGTACACAAAATATGTTTGTACCCTGGGAAACATTTACATTTTAGTCATTTAGCGGATGCTCTTGTCCAGAGCGACTTACAGGAGCAATTAGGGGTAAGTGCCTTGCTCAAGGGCACATCAACAGAGCCTTGTCGGCTCAGGGATTCGAACCAGCAACCTTTAAGTTACTGGACCAACACTCTAACCACTATGCTTCCTGCCGCCCAGAAATATACCTTCACACCGTACCCGTGTTGTTGAGAGTGAGTGTGTGATTATTGAACTTTTATATTCAAAATATTGGGTACAAAAATGTACCATTATACTCTTCAGCCGCACATGTACCCTAAAAGGTACCGAACAGTACCATGCGAGATTATATGTGTACCTCTGAAGGTACATTATGTGTATTTTAATATTTTTGTACAATAGGGGACAATAATGTACCCTAACCATACCCTTATTTCTAAGTGTATGAAAACAGAACGAAGGTGCTACTATGGAAACAGAACTAAGGTGCTACTATGGAAACAGAACTAAGGTGCTAATATGGAAACATAACTAAGATGCTACTATGGAAACAGAACTAAGTTGCTCCTATGGAAACAGAACTAAGGTGCTCCTATGGAAACAGAACTAAGATGCTACTATGGAAACAGAACTAAGGTGCTCCTATGGAAACAGAACTAAGGTGCTCCTATGGAAACAGAACTAAGATGCTACTATGGAAACAGAACTAAGATGCTACTATGGAAACATAACTAAGGTGCTCCTATGGAAACAGAACTAAGGTGCTCCTATGGAAACAGAACTAAGGTGCTCCTATGGAAACAGAACTAAGGTGCTCCTATGGAAACAGAACTAAGATGCTCCTATGGAAACAGAACTAAGATGCTCCTATGGAAACAGAACTAAGGTGCTCCTATGGAAACAGAACTAAGATGCTCCTATGGAAACAGAACTAAGATGCTACTATGGAAACAGACACAAGGACTTGTATTGAGAAAGAAAAGAAACTGAGGAAAAACAAGACAGTCAACAAGAGAACCCAGAGTTGCATAATGCAATGTGCTCAAAGTGAATGAACCAGACTAAGGCTACATCCCAAATGGCACCCTATTCCCTACATAGTGCACTACATAACAAATAGAGTGCTATTTGGGGTGCAGCCTAGGCCTCTTGGACCAGGAAGCCAGAGAAATCAAAAGGAAGCTTTTTTGGAGGAGGATGAGGCGGCGGCTCGGCGGCTGCAGATCAACACTGAGGCAGTGGCTTCTTACCCAGCTCTGTTATTATTTGTATGTTGATCCTACTGCTTGTATCCTGACTGAATGAAACCACAGGCAGGACTTTGGCTGCTGGTTTTGCTAACGGTGCTACAGACAAGTGTCAGGGAGAAATAGTTACGGGATGAAGCATGTTCAACAGGTTAAGATTAGATTAATTTATCAGTCATGAATGGTTGAAAACATGAAAATCACCTTCACAGTGTTAGAAAGTACAGATTGACTGAGGAATTCTGGTCTGTTTAGTTGATTAAAAACCTGAAACATCCGTACTATACCACACTGGATTAGATTAGATTAGAAAAACTTTAATATTCTCAATGAGGCAATTCATTTTGGAGTTTTTTTCATCACTCTATATAAACTATACAAAAAAAAATGATGTATATAATTCCATGAAACCTTCCTTTTCACCCATTTCACCCTCTTTAAGGACAATGCCAAAGTGACATTTCATTCATACCTGCTGACATACCTAGTTCAGTGATAATGGGGACGTTGGCTCCTGTTGTGATGGAAGCCTGTCGGAACAACCCCCCGTGAACTGGACTGTTTTCAGGAGAGGACCTGTCCATGCCTGGCAGGGTGAAACCTACATGGAAACATACATAGGTGCCTATGACTGCCTACGACAGATGATATAATGCCTTATTTTAGCTGTTATAAAGGCCTTATGAATGCATACATTGTAAGGCCTACAGTAACGTGTTAACACAAAACCATATTCATCTTACGAGGCACTTATCTATTCTCTGAAGAACGTATAGTGGTAGAAAGAAAATGGAATTGATATGATGATTTATCAGTACGTTATAACATATTTTAGCCATTCTTGGTCACATTCAAGTCATTTGAAGTAGGACAATATTACACAATGTTGAGAATTCAGCTATATTCATGAGAGTTGCCTCCATCCGCAAATATAACCTAGTAAATGTTACATGTTGCTCATTTTGTTTTCCGTCAAAGTGTCACCGTCTAAAAACCTTGTCATACATAACATAGCCACGAAACAACAAATACAAGTGACGTGAGAGTGAATTTAAATTGACTTGACGTCCCTTTCCTCTCCTCAGACTGACAAGTAAACACATAAGCCTGTGTTTCGACATCTGTCACTTGCTGCTGACTAAGCCAAACCACTAGGTCATACGAGTATTAGAGGAACAACCAAAGTGCGAGGACCTTTTTTTTCTTTCAGGTCCCTAAAAGCATTACATTATGTGCCAGGACAGGAATGACAGTCCATTATTGAAGCCCATCTCTCTTCACTTCCACTCCTCACACGATGTCAGGAATTGTTTGATATAATATTAAAACATGACTTACTGTCTAATGTTTTGGGGTAAGATTGATTACAAAATAATAATAATAATCAAATTTGTATTATAATCTACAATTTAATTAGCTTTATGCCAGGATAATGCCAATTACCAACCAGTAGCGATCTAGTCATTGTAACCCGAGGAACAATCATCACCAGGGGTTCCTGTCAAACACACACACGCACGCACGCACGCACACACACACACACACACACACACACACACACACACACACACACACACACACACACACACACACCTTTCCTGCCAGGACCTGTAGAGCATTGAGGTAGCCTGCAACACCCCTTCCTTACTTTGGGAGGTAGCCTGCAACACCCCTTCCTTACCTTGGGAGGTAGCCTGCAACACCCCGATGCTGTCGTCAAACTGCATGGACTTGATGTTGAGTGACGCCAGGATGCATTCCTTGTCCTGCAGTGAAGCGTCGTCGATATTGCTCTGATTGGCCGACAGGATGACACACATGTCACAGAGGTTGATATTGACGGCCCTCAGATCGGCCCGGCTTAACGGTGTGCCCTGTGACAGGAGATGACCAAACATTATGTTATTCTATAATAAATTATAACAGTAGTTATAGTTTAGGAGAGTGATAAAAAGATGAGCAAAGATAATGTTATTTTTTTATAATACCTTGTACAACATTGTACATAAAATAGACATAGACGGCTTTTAACATGGAAATCAGTCGCCAATTGGATGGAAACCCAGTAGACCCAGCTGCTATCACATTGGTGTCTATGGGAGAGCCACTCCCTTAAGTAGACGGGAACTGAGAACATTTGAACATGATAACATTTAAAGGTGTAAACAGCGATGTAACATTAAATAAAGACAGTTATTGTATAGAGTGTGAATGGTTACATCACATCACTGAGTCTCTGTTTCAGTTAGTTCATTCATAACACGGTCCAACATACACCCACACAGTCGTGAAGAGGGCACAGCAGCGCCTCTTCCCCCTCAGGAACCTGAAAAAGATTTGGCATGGGCCCTCGGATCTTCAAAAAGTTCTACACCATCGAGAGCATCTTGACTGGCTGCATCACCGCTTGGTGTGGCAAATGCACCGCCCTTGACCGCAAAGCGCTACAGAGGGTGGTGCGGACACCCCAGTACATCACTGGGGCCGAGCTCCCTGCCATCCAGGACTTCTATACCAGGTGGTGTCAGAGGAAAGCCCCAAAATTTGCCAAAGACTCCAGCCACCCAAGCCATAGAGTGTTCACTCTGCTACCGTCCGGCAAACGGTACCGGAGCATCGGCTCTTTGACCAACAGGTTCCGAGACAGCTTCTACCCCCAAACCATAAGTCTGCTAAATAACCAGACTGCTAAACAATCAATGAATGGTACCCGAACTATCTATACGGACCCTACGCACACTCAATAGACTATATATACACACCATATACACACTTTACCCTGCCTTCATGTACATATCTACCTCAAATACCTTATTATTATATATCCTGATACCTAGTCACTTTACCCTGCCTTCATGTCTACCTCAAATACCTTATTATTATCTATCCTGATGCCTAGTCACTTTACCCTGCCTTCATGTACATATCTACCTCAAATACCTTATTATTATCTATCCTGATGCCTAGTCACTTTACCCTGCCTTCATGTACATATCTACCTCAAATACCTTATTATTATCTATCCTGATGCCTAGTCACTTTACCCTGCCTTCATGTACATATCTACCTCATATACCTCGTACCTCTGCATATTGATCTGGTACTGGTACTCCCTGTATATAGCTCCACATTGATCTGGTATTGTACTCCCTGTATATAGCTCCACATTGATCTGGTACTGGTACTCCCTGTATATAGCTCCACATTGATCTGGTATTGTACTCCCTGTATACAGCTCCATTGTTGTGCATTTTATTTTATTCCTCTTGTGTTACTATTATATTTTTTAGTTTTAACTCTGCATTGTTGGGAAGGGCTTGTAAGCAAGCATTTAATGGTAAAGTCTACACAAGTTGTGTTCGGCACATGTGACAAATACATTTTTATTTCTTCTGGAGGAAAACACACTGACGATATCAATTTTCAAAATGTGATTTAGCTCTACTCACAGGTAAGATGGAGACTTTGGGGAAGTTGTGAAGGGTCTCCCATTCCCTCTTCAGATACTCCAGAGAACCCACAAACACGATGGGTTTCAGCTCGTGGTAGTGGAAGTTGCTAGCTCTCAGAGGCATCACGAGGTTCCTAAGGCCCACCAAAGCCGACTTCGCGTCTCCAAATATACAGACGACCACGTGGCCGCTTAGAACTGTCATGGCCGCTTCACTCCGGGTCTGCATTGGGTCAGACAGAACCAAACGGGATTGTAAAATTACCACAATACAACTTTTATTGTCTAATTTGAATTGTAAAACGTGTCTATTACAATTTAGCAATGTGTTCAGGTGATTTATTTTCATTCAGTTAATCTGAATATCTTAGAAAATAAATTGTCCATTAAAATGATGATTAGCCCACTGTAATATTTATAGACTGTCATTGTAATTAAGAAAATTGCAATATAGCACATTGGTATAAGAAATGTCCTATACACAGGACTCCCCCAGTGGAGCAAATGGCATGTCAACCACCTCATTACAACGTGTTTAACTGCCCTGTCTGGTAGAACTTTGTGATACGACAAATCTATTCACAGGGAGAGAACCGTGTCACTGGACGCGTTCCAAATGTCACACTATTCCCTTTATATAGTGCACTACTGTTGACCAGGGCCCATACGGAAAAAAAAAAAAAAAAAAGTAGTGCACTATGTAGGGAATAGGGTGCCATTTTGGGACACACCCGCTGATGAATGACCACCTCAGCGTGAGGGAGTGAGGTACCCACCAACATGACCTTCTCGATGTCTTTGGACTGGCACCAGTGGAACATCCCTGTGGAGTCGTATTTCTTCACGTTCACATCCATGTTCTCAATCTGTTCATTCCCCGGCATGAGGAGAGGATCATGCCTAATCAAACAAAAGAAGGAGGGAGAGAGAGAGAGGGGAGGAAGAGAGAGAGAGAGAGAGAGAGAGAGAGAGAGAGAGAGAGAGAGAGAGAGAGAGAGAGAGAGAGAGAGAGAGAGAGAGAGAGAGAGAGAGGGGAGAGAGAGAGAGAGAGAGAGAGAGAGAGAGAGAAGAGAGAGATAGGGGGGAGGGAGAGAGAGAGAGAGAGAGAGAGAGAGAGAGAGAGAGAGAGAGAGAGAGAGAGAGAGAGAGAGAGAGAGAGAGAGAGAGAGAGAGAGGAGAGAGAGAGAGGAGGGGGAGAGAGAGAGAGAGAGAGGAGGGAGAGAGAGAGAGAGAGAGAAAGAAAGAGAGAGAGAGAGAGAGAGAGAGAGAGAGAGAGAGAGAGAGAGAGAGAGAGAGAGAGAGAGAGAGAAAGAAAGAAAGAGAAAGAAAGAGAGAGAGAGAGAGAGAGAGAGAGAGAGAGAGAGAGAGAGAGAGAGAGAGAGAGGGAGAGAGAGAGAGAGAGAGAGAGAGAGAGAGAGAGAGAGAGAGAGAGAGAGAGAGAGAGAGAGAGAGAGAGAGAGAGAGAGAGGAGGGAGAGAGAGAGAGAGAGAGGAGGGAGAAGAGACATGAAGGGATGAGAGATAGACCTTGAGGGAGGATAGGAGGCTTGTCGTCGTTGTGTCCTTTTAAAACGTAATGAACTGCCGCGTTGTCGGCGGCCGCTGCTCAATATTTGAACATCAAGGCGAAGGGATTATTAGGCAATAAATTGAGGAGCATTATTTATATGCGGTCGTATAACTGGAAAGTGGATCGTTGGTTGGTGAGACATATTCATCTGGTTTATTTCGGAGCAGATAGATGCGTGTACTGTATATCATGCATAAAAGCACGAGAGAAAGGACTTCAGGATACTAAAGGATGTTTGGTCTACATCTCAGAAGAACCTTCAGGTCAGGGAACCTGACTGCTGCTTACAGTACGGGTGTGTCCCAAAGGCATCCTATTCCCTATTTAGTGCACTACTTTCACCAGGGCCCTATGGGCCTTGGTCTAAAGGAGTACGCTATATAGGGAAAGGGTGCCTTTGGGACAAAAAAAACGATGTGTTCGGGCCCTCTTTCACGGGTGTTAAGTGTCCCTGCACTCAACATAGCACTTTAACTCCTTTTGGGTTTTCACATATCAGCATGACTGTTTCTATCCTCAAAACACACTCATCAATATAATATTAGAAACATTTTAGGGGATCTGCAAACAAATCACTTTTACTCAAAGCCAAAAGCTTTTTCGTGTTTGTTTTTTCCCCAGGCTTTTTTTCTCTGGTTATTCCTGTCAGAAGTGATCAGTGGAGACGCCAACCAACCGTCATCAGACTGAGTGACATCTAGGACAGTGGTGAGGCGAAAGGAAGGAGATTGCAGCAAAACACTGTCTCTGGGTGCATCCCAAATGGCACCCTATTCCCTATATTGTATAATCCTTTAGACCAAGGCCCATGGGGTTCTGGCCAAAAGTAGTACACTGTATAGGGAATGGGGTGCCATTTGGGACAAACCTTCCGACTGGCATGAGCATGGAGAATTACAGCCTCCTTACAGCATACAGCTTCTGACGGTGTGCTCCTCACGGTAAAAACTTTTAACAGACCGCACTTAATGTTTCAGCAATTTGCCCAATCATATTTGCTTTCTAAACTGAAGGCCATTAATGTTTTAGCATCCAAGCGTTGTGTGTGTCAGGACCGAACAAATTATTTTTTACTGAGCGCGGTTATGAGCATCTGAGCTTGATGCTATCGTACACTGACCACTGAAATGGTCTCCGAACAAGGGTACCTGTGTTTGTAGTGTGTGTTGACGCTAAAACAGAGATGAGATTTTGAAAACAGTTGTAATATTCATGTTGTGGAGGCAGATAGGGGAGAGGAAAGTCATCTCATTTCACATGGGGACAATCTTTAAAGCTCATTTTATACGGGATAAATTATTGTGTTTTAGGATATAACGCCTAATCACCAAGCGCTACAGGACTAGACAAAAAAGCATGCCTTTTACCAGATTTATCTTTGAAAATAAATATTTGAATAATCTACTTTTAGTTCCGTACATCGTCACTAGCTTTTGTTACAACATGGATTTGTCAAATACTGAAGATTATACTCTCTGAAATCTAGACAGGAAACATCTGTCATCATCCCTTTAAATACTTCATATATTTTATTAGTTAAGAGCACTGTATCTTTGATCTGTATGGACACTAGAAGAATGGCACCCTAAGTAAGGTTTTAAGTATGCATGACGCTGTCAACTGAAACTACAATCCCTCAGGCTCCACGAGACAGGAGAGCTAAAATGTCTGTCTGTGGGGATTTACCCCAAGGCTATAGGCATAATGTCCTCCCTCTCAGGAAAGTAGTTGAACAACGCAGGCAAACGTCTTCTTTAAAATGCTTTCTACTTCTCAACCTCCAATCTGTCAGGAGAACTCAATTCAAAATTCAAAATGACCCGGATATGTGAGAGACACACAAAAGGTTGTGTTTAAATGGGGATAGCTGAGGTAAAGGGTCAAGTTTTGGTTGTAATAATACACAGTGCATTACTTCAATATGTGAAGATACACGACATGACCAAAAGTATGTGGACACCTGCTCATTGAACATCTCATTCCAAAATCATGGAGTTGGTCTCCCCTTTGCTGCTATAACAGTAGATTATTCAAATATTTATTTTAAAAGATAAATCTGGTAAAAGGCATGCTTTTTTGTCTAGTCCTGTAGCGCTTGGTGATTAGGCGTTATATCCTAAAACACAATTATTTATCCCGTATAAAATGAGCTTCAAAGATTGTCCCCATGTGAAATGAGATGACTTTCCTCTCCCCTATCTGCCTCCACAACATGAATATTACAACTGTTTTCAAAATCTAATCTCTGTTTTAGCGTCAACACACACTACAAACACAGGTACCCTTGTTCGGAGACCATTTCAGTGGTCAGTGTACGATAGCATCAAGCTCAGATGCTCATAACCACGCTCAGTAAAAAATAGTTTGTTCGGTCCTGACACACACAACGCTTGGATGCTAAAACATTAATGGCCTTCAGTTTAGAAAGCAAATATGATTGGGCAAATTGCTGAAACATTAAGTGCGGTCTGTTAAAAGTTTTTACCGTGAGGAGCACACCGTCAGAAGCTGCATGCTGTAAGGAGGCTGTAATTCTCCATGCTCATGCCAGTCGGAAGGTTTGTCCCAAATGGCACCCCATTCCCTATACAGTGTACTACTTTTGGCCATTTTAAATACAGTACTTCTTTACAGAAATGTATACTGTTAAACCAACGTTTCATTGGAATGTACACTATAATTGAAGCAGTTAAGCCTAAAATCACCCAGAGTGCATGGTGATTTACAGCTATTTACTGTAAATAATTAATATGGTACATTGCTGTTAGTTCTATTGTATAAAACTGTTTATAGTCTGCTTTATGTGTCTCACCCGACATCATGAGGTTGGCCCCTGAAACAGATTTTTTAAAATCTACAGTAGGCATAAGTTATTATTGTAAATAAATACAGTATGTTTTACATGATGCTTCCAATTACAGTAAATAATTGTATTTTTCAGCATTTCACCCATAATGCAATGCAATCCACAACATGAATTCTGTAAAACACATTTAAGGTATTTTACTGTGCATTCTACATTGTTTTACTGTTGAAATGACAGAAAATACGTACAGTGTTTGGTTATACCTCTAGTTCAATGTATTTACAGTACAACAATGTCAACCATTAGCTCCTTATTCTGAAATGTAAACATTTTGGCCGATCTAACATCATCAATTGACTTTTATTGTATTTTTTTGGGACCTTTATTTGACGGTATTATAAATCGGTATGAAGGTGAGAGGAAGAGCAGAACAGATGCTAATAAGAGTGAAAGCATTAGTGGTTTTACACCCCAGGAACATATTTCATTACCAGCACACGTTTCACCACTCACTCAGTGGAGGCCTGTCACTTCAATCTGCGCTCCCCGCCATTACTGCCGAGTGAGGCACAGACTCTGTCTGCCAAGATGGCTATCTCTCGCAGTCTCAGACAAACTGTGTCCCGAATGGTACCCTATTCCCTATATAGTGCATTAGCTTTTTGACCAGAGCCTATAGGTCTCTGGTCATTAGTCGTGCACTGTGTAGGGATTAGGGTGCCGTTCGGAACGCAGGCTCGCCTCAGCTGCAGTGTCCCTACATGACGTGTGTCACAGTGCGGACGGGGTGTGAGCAAATGCTGCGTGACTCCGTCTCATGACCCATAAAGGGGTCTGTGGAAATGGTGTTAATTTCAGCCAGGAGGAAATCGTCAAGGAGGGCAGAAAAGGAGGGGGTAGATGTGACTTGTTACTTCAGTGACACGTCACATTCTCTCTCTGTGTCCCAAATGACACCCTATTACCTATTTTTTGAACAAAAAACGAAGTGCACTATGTAGGAAATAGCATGCCATTTGGGACACATCCTATATCTATTAATATCTCCACAGCTGATTCTACTGAGTGCACTTTCAGGGATCATTTCTATATTTCTTGACTTTAGAAAGGTGTTTCTAAAGTGTGTTTTAACTTCTTTTTTTTTTTTTTTTCGGGGAGGCAGGTAGCCTAGCGGTTAGAGCGTTGGGCCAGTAACTGAAAGGTCGCTAGTTTGAATACACCAGCCGACAAGGTGAAAAATCTGTCAATGTGCTCTTGAGCAAGGCACTTAACCCTAATTTACTTCAGGGGCGCCATACTACTATGGCTGACACTGTAAAACAACACATTCCACTGCAACTATTTCTTTTCTTTTATTATTGCTTTCATCAACACGTACTGTAGGCGTTGTGTTTCATTATTTACACTATGTTGACTGAGTGGAGTTGAAATTGTTGTGAATGACATTGGTTTCAGATCCATCCATTACTTATTTTTGGAACATTCTAATTAGTAATATTTATCCTGAGAAGATACTTGTATATTGTAGACTTATCAAAGAGATGGATGAATTTAGATTGACTTTCAACATGAAAGATAAAACATCAGTAGCATATAAAATCCATGCATTTTAGAACAAATGAGTTGACAGCTCAACTGAGAGGAAACTCTTGCTAGAAGCTGGGCATTTTAAATGTGCTCTTCCATCATTCCCTTTATTAAGAGTACTGTAGCTACATTAGCTTCCACTATTCCCTTTAGTAAGAGTACTGTAGCTACATTAGCTTCCACTATTCCCTTTAGTAAGAGTACTGTAGCTACATTAGCTTCCACTATTCCCTTTAGTAAGAGTACTTTAGTAAGAGTACTGTAGCTACATTAGCTTCCACTATTCCCTTTAGTAAGAGTACTGTAGCTACATTAGCTTCCACTATTCCCTTTAGTAAGAGTACTGTAGCTACATTAGCTTCCACTATTCCATTTAGTAAGAGTACTATAGCTACATTAGCTTCCACTATTCCCTTTAGTAAGAGTACTTTAGTAAGAGTACTGTAGCTACATTAGCTTCCACTATTCCCTTTAGTAAGAGTACTATAGCTACATTAGCTTCCACTATTCCCTTTAGTAAGAGTACTTTAGTAAGAGTACTGTAGCTACATTAGCTTCCACTATTCCCTTTAGTAAGAGTACTTTAGTAAGAGTACTGTAGCTACATTAGCTTCCACTATTCCCTTTAGTAAGAGTACTTTAGTAAGAGTACTGTAGCTACATTAGCTTCCACTATTCCCTTTAGTAAGAGTACTTTAGTAAGAGTACTGTAGCTACATTAGCTTCCACTATTCCCTTTAGTAAGAGTACTGTAGCTACATTAGCTTCCACTATTCCCTTTAGTAAGAGTACTTTAGTAAGAGTACTGTAGCTACATTAGCTTCCACTATTCCCTTTAGTAAGAGTACTTTAGTAAGAGTACTGTAGCTACATTAGCTTCCAATATTCCCTTTAGTAAGAGTACTATAGCTACATTAGCTTCCACTATTCCCTTTAGTAAAAATGTAAAAAAAATTAAGAGTACTATAGCTACATTAGCTTCCACTATTCCCTTTAGTAAGAGTACTGTAGCTACATTAGCTTCCACTATTCCCTTTAGTAAGAGTACTATAGCTACATTAGCTTCCACTATTCCCTTTAGTAAGAGTACTGTAGCTACATTAGCTTCCACTATTCCCTTTAGTAAGAGTACTGTAGCTACATTAGCTTCCATCATTCCCTTTAGTAAGAGTACTGTAGCTACATTAGCTTCCACTATTCCCTTTAGTAAGAGTACTGTAGCTACATTAGCTTCCACTATTCCCTTTAGTAAGATTACTTTAGTAAGAGTACTGTAGCTACATTAGCTTCCACTATTCCCTTTAGTAAGAGTACTGTAGCTACATTAGCTTCCACTATTCCCTTTAGTAAGTGGAAGCTAATGTAGCTACAATTTTTTTTTTACATTTTTACTAAAGGGAATAGTGGAAGCTAATGTAGCTATAGTACTCTTACTAAAGGGAATATTGGAAGCTAATGAAGCTAATGTAGCTATAGTACTCTTACTAAAGGGAATAGTGGAAGCTAATGTAGCTACATTAGCTTCCACTATTCCCTTTAGTAAGAGTACTATAGCTACATTAGCTTCCACTATTCCCTTTAGTAAGAGTACTATAGCTACATTAGCTTCCACTATTCCCTTTAGTAAGAGTACTGTAGCTACATTAGCTTCCACTATTCCCTTTAGTAAGAGTACTGTAGCTACATTAGCTTCCACTATTCCCTTTAGTAAGAGTACTATAGCCACATTAGCTCCTAGCTGTGAATGAACACTCACTCTGTCCCGCTCCGCTCCCCCGCCCCCCCATACAAACTGACAAAGGCATGCTCTTCAAAACCCACAGCCAATCTGTTGATCATTACTTATTTACAAGGGCCGTGGGGCCCCCAGGTCCTGTAGGAAACACATTTGATATGGTATTCATAGCCAGATGGTTTTTCTATCAGCTTGTAGAAATAAACTATCCCTTAGGCTACTACAAACAATCGCTTCTCCGACTCCACAGTGCAGGCAGCCAGTAACCTTAGTATTTCATGAAAGATTAGATCAGTATACAGTATTAGATCAGATGAGTATACAGTATTAGATCAGATCAGTATACAGTATTAGATCAGATTCACCTGTATACAGTATTAGATCAGATCAGTATACAGTATTAGATCAGATGAGTATACAGTATTAGATCAGATCAGTATACAGTATTAGATCAGATCAGTATACAGTATTAGATCAGATTCACCTGTATACAGTATTAGATCAGATCAGTATACAGTATTAGATCAGATCAGTATACAGTATTAGATCAGATCCACCTGTATACTGTATTAGATTCGATCCACATGTTTACCCAGCAGTATTAGCATGGCTAACAGAGGAGTAGGATAGGATAGGATTAACTTTAATGTACAGAGGGGGGAAATTGTCTTAGACACACAGTGCCGCTGTATACAAAATAAACAATGTGCATACACACTGTGGTGCGTTAGCGTCCGTTTAGCTAAGGGCTATAACATGAAAAGGCCTTAGTCTGATTAACATTAAAGATCCCCATGGCTTCGACTACCTTCCCAGGAGCCAGGGAAACCTCCTAAAGCGGTACAGTACAGCTCTGACACCACTTTGAAGTGAATCAAAAGAGGCCAAATGCCTCCAAATAAATATTACCAGTCAAACAGATCAAAGAAAACATGCATAAATTATGTGGCAAACAGGGACACTGTTTAGTTTCTGCAGAAAGATGATTTCCTCATGTAAGCAGGTGAGCAAATGTTTGTTGGTAACTGTAAAGTGTAGTATTATTATAACTAGCTGGGAGGTACCTTCAATTACAAATGTTTGTTAGTAACTGTAAATTGTAGTATTATCATAACTAGCTGGGAGGTACCTTCAATTACAACTTGCTTTTACACAAAGTTTATACAATAGCAATGTACAGTAGAATTCCATCATATTTTATGCGGAGATGGTTGGAGTTGTTCCGTACGCTGCTGTGTGACTTCCCTCTGACCTGGTTCATCTATTACCTTTCCCCTTCCTTTTAACGACAACGGCTCTTCTATTCCCTCTAATGGCCTCGTGTGTTGAATAGCAGTTCCTATCACCCGTCAAAATCAATAAACACTCAATTAATTCCATGGGACAAGATAAAAGCAAGATAGCATTTGACTTTCAGTTTGGATGGCGATGGGGCACATCACCTGTGGTCTTATGAACCAAAGACAGAACTCAAAGGGATCGCTACAATAGAGTTGCCCGGGGCGATAGAACCACAGGAGCCTCTCTGATTGGTTGGTGCTGTCATTAGTGTCACCGCTCTTTAAAGATCCAGTACATGTGGATGGGACTGGGAGGGGTGACGGTTTAGGCCTTAAAGCTTGAGTATTACTCAAACCGTCTGTCTCTCTCATGACATAAATATTGAAGCTTGTGTCTTGTCTTTAGCAGCTGACAAATTGACAGAGTAGAAATGCTTCCGCTTTAGAGAGTTCTCTGTCTCGCTCTTGTTCTTTTTCTTACTCTGTGCAACATTTATGATCATGGTTGTTATCCTATAATATGTGACTGAATTCAGGAAGTTGAGCATGTGTCAAATTTAGCAGATTGCCTTTTAAAAAAAAAATACATTTTATAAAAGTAAAGCTTCAAAATTGTATATTGGGGGAAACATGGGAAAGTTATGCTTCTTGGAAATTTGATACACTTATTCTCCCACTTTGGAGACAAGTAGGAAAATATCACTTGAATTATTTTCACACTTTAAAGAGAGCTCTTCTTTTTTTTATATATATATATATATTTTTTTTTCTTCTTCTAGGGGAATGGATCAGCTTAATATTGCAGATAGATTGTATCTTCTATCAATGTAATTGTCTGCATCACTTCCAATCCCCCATGTTTTTTATATATTTTTTTTATATATACTCCCCTTTATTACTTTTCAACCCCACCATCCTTTCCCTACTTGGAGTAAACTAGTGAACAACAACGCCCAGGCCTCCACTTCCGGTCTATACCCACCATCTACACCTTATGGACAGAGTTAATTTTACAATAATTATATTATATATATATATATATATATATATATATATATATATATATATATATATTTTTTTTTTTGCTCCTGAACTTCTTCTACTCTCAACCTCTCCGATCATTTTCATGATGTCCATCCGTTATGCCATATCTTTCTAACTGTGCTCTTTCCCAAAAGCTCCCAACATACAACCTATATACTTATTATGGACACAGTATGCTTACATTATTAGCTATCTTTGTTATTATTTGTTGTTATTTGTTATTAGTCCCATCCTTCAACTCTATTCAATACCTCCCATCTATCTCTTAACACCATCCATATAGGATTTCTATTTGCCATATATATTTCAACCGTACTGTGATGTTTTACAAAAGTTCTGAACCTTTCTATTCTCATTGCTTCTACAGATTGTGAATTAAAAATAAACATTTTTGCTAAAAGTATTATTATATTATTGATCGATTGACTATGACTTTTCAGATCACCCAGTAATGCTATCTGCAAGGTTAGTTCCAGGTAAATATTGCAATCCTTTAGCCATTCCTGGACCTGTGTCCAAAAACAAGCTACAAATGGACAGAACCAAAACAAATGATCTAATGATTCTGTCTCTTCACAGCAAAATCTGCAGAGCTGGGAAGATTGTATCCCCCATATAAATAACATTATATTGGTAGCAAGAATTTTATATAATAATTTAAATTGAAAGATTCTAATTTTTGAATCCGGTGTCGTTTTGCGTGTCAGTTCATAAACACTATGCCATGGGATCGGTACGTCAAAGATCTCTTCCCAACTATTTTGCAATCTATATGGGACGGCTGTCAATCCATTGGTCCTTAAGTGAAACTGATATACTTTTTTATTTATCACAGTTTTCCTTAACCAATTATGTTCTTTAATGCAAGGCCGACAGACAAGTTCCTTACTTTCTCCCCCTTCCACTTTCCTCTTCCACTTTTGCGGTAAGGCTGCAATTATTTGGTTGTAATTTTGGGTAGAGCAGACATTTCCATATGTTTTTGTTAGCTGCATGTGCGACATAACTCCACCAGTCCTACCGATGATATCATTTACGAAGAAAATATACCTTTTTTAAACATTCTGTCAAAAAATAAAGGTTTTTTGTCAATTAGTATATTTGAATTTAACCACAATATTTGTTGCATTATTTGTTCTGTCGTTTCTGGAGGATTAAATTGAAATTGCAACCAACTTTCTATGGCTTGTTTTAGAAATAGTGACATTTGGGAGATTATTTCCTTTTCAAATAACTGAAAGTGAGAGGTTGTAATCTGAATAAAGGGAAAAATGCCTTTCTTGAACATTGGATGAGACAATCTTACTAATTTGCTTGAGAACCAGTTCGGATTTAAGTATAACTTTTGTATGACTGAAGCTTTTAGTGATAGGTCTAATGCTTTAATATTTAATAATTTCTGTCCTCCGAATTCATATTCATTATATAAATATGCTCTTTTAATTTTGTCTGGCTTGCCGTTCCAAATAAAATGGAATATTTTTTTCTCATATAATTTAAAAAACTGTTCGCTAGGCGTAGGCAAGACCATAAGCAAATAGGTAAACTGGGATAATACTAAAGAGTTAATCAGGGTGATTTTTCCACAAATTGACAGGTATTTTCCATTCCATGGTAGCAAGATCTTATCTATTTTTGCTAACTTTCTATAAAAATGTATTGAAGTGAGATCATTTATTTCCTTTGGGATATGTATTCCGAGTATATCCACATCACCATCAGACCATTTTATTGGTAAACTACATGGTAATGTAATTTTTTTATTTTTTAGTGATCCAATACGTAATATAGTACATTTGTCATAATTTGGTTGTAATCCAGAGAGGTTAGAAAATGTATCTACATCCTCTATGAGGCTGTGGAGGGATTCTAGTTGTGGATTTAAAAGAAAACATGAATCATCAGCGTACAATGACACCTTTGTTTTTAAGCCCTGTATTTCTAATCATCTGATATTATTATTGGATCTGATTTTAATAGCTAACATCTCGATGGCCACAATAAATAGATATGCCGATAGTGGACAACCTTGTTTCACTCCTTTTGACAGTTTAAAACTTTCTGAGAAATAGCCATTATTTACTATTTTACACCTAGGGTTACTATACATGATTTTGACCCATTTTATAAGAGATTCTCCTAAATTGAAATGCTCCAGGCATTTATATATAAACCCCAGTCGAACTTTATCAAATGCCTTTTCGAAGTCTGCTATGAATAGCAGGCCTGGTTTCCCATATTTTCCATAGTGTTCTATTGTTTCCAATACTTGCCTTATATTATCTCCAATGTATCTTCCATGTAAAAAACCTGTCTGATTAGAATGAATAATATCCGACAATACCTTTTTAATTCTATGCGCTATACATTTTGCTAGGATTTTTGCATCACAACACTGAAGTGTAAGGAGCCTCCAATTTTGTAAATGGACTGGATCTTTATATTTTCCACTTGTATCCTGTTTCAGTAATAATGAGATCAGACCTTCTTCTTGAGTGTCAGATAATCTACCATTTACATAGGAGTGGTTAAAACATGCTAATAACGGTCCTCTTAGTATATCAAAAAAGGTTTGGTATACCTCGACTGGTATGCCATCCAACCCTGGAGTTTTCCCGGACTTAAAGTCTTTAATTGCATCCAGAAGTTCCTCCTCTGTAATTTCACCTTCACATGAGTCTTTCTGTGTGGCTGTTAATTTGACATTATCAATAGAACAAAAATCTCTACAATTAGCTTCAGTTAGAGGAGATGGAGGCGACTGAAAAGAAAACATATGCTTAAAGTACTTTGTTTCTTCCTTCAAAATATCATTTGGTGAATTATGGGTGACTCCGTCAATTGTAACCAGTTTCATTAAGTTCTTTTTGGTAGCATTCCTATGTTGAAGATTAAAAAGGAATTTTGTGCATTTTTCCCCATATTCCATCCAGTTTGCTTTATTATTATAATATATTACACTTGATCTTTCTTGAATAAGTTTCTCAATTTCTTTTTGTTTTTCCTCTAATTTATTCTGAGCCTCTATATTACAGTTTTTATTGCCATCTATCTGTTCTGTTAGACTTTCTATTTCCTTTCTTAGTATAAACTCTTTTGACCTAAATTGCTTTTGTTTTCGAGATGAGTACTGAATTGCATGGCCTCTAAAGGCACATTTAAAGGTGTCCCATACAATAAGGGGATTCGCTGTACCTATGTTATGTTGGAAAAAGTCAGTTATAAATTCCCCCCCATTCTTTTTTCCACGCTACTTCATCTCGAATTGTTGAATGAGTTTCCTGTATACAATAGATATTATATTCCTTCTCTTTGAGCCATGTAAATATTGTTCTTCTTTTGTTATTATCAGCTAAGCCATTACAATTATAACTGGCTATACCATAATGAGATACAAGTTTCAAGTCTATTTATCATTATATATGTTTGTAAATTTACCAATAAAAAATAGCGTAATGATTGAGTGTCCATATAGCTGTACCTTGATATTTGCATTACTACGGAGTAACCCTTCAATTGTTCTCCACTAATTCCCCCACTAAAGCCCCTCCCCTTCCCAAGTTGAGCCGTCATCCCAGTGATCAGCATCCCACCCACGTCCCTCCGTATCCCTAAGGCCCCGAGAGGCCAGGACCCATCCATCGAAAACAGCACACAGTGCCACCCACAAAACAGAAGCAGATTAACCGCCAAAAGCATTTCCAATGCTTTCACCTCTATATATATATATATCTATATAACTATTTTTTTTAAATTATGCATATCCTATTTTCCATCATTATCAATTCATATGAGAGAGCACCAGGGGGAGAGCTCTTCTTTGTTTACGCTCATTCAGCATCATTCACACCTTCTTAAGCCATAGCCCCACTCATCTCTTTAAGAATAAACGAATGAGTCAGCATGACATCGTCCTCCTGGAAGTAATCTCTGTTATTCCCCTCTATTATCTCAGCCAATCATGGATCCAGCCTTTCTCCCTACATAGCTCAGCGCTTTTTCCTTGGCTAAACTAGGCTCATAATAATAATTAAAAAATTCATACAGTATTAACAGATCCCAGACCAGTCTGTAAGTAAGGCATACGAAAGTTCACATGTTCAAGAAGGCATTTCAAAAAAATAAAAATAAAAATATACTTATTTTTTTTAACAGCCCTACCGTGAAGTAGAAAAAGCGCGTCAAACGCCTACCATCCTGAATCCGGTCACATATAAACAAACATTATCGAACAGCACTGATAGACAGTGCTCTGTTGAAGCTGTCGTCCTACCTCATCATTTTGGGTGAACCGTTGGGTGAGTTCCTCGTGTTTCCGTTGCGTTGTTTCTTTTTAGGCGACACAGCTGACTGCTGCTCCTCTTCGACTGTAATCACAGGCGAGAGAGTGTGAGGAGCAATGGAATGGCCGAGATCACATACAGTAAAGTCTTACAAATGTACTGTAAGTATGTTAGTAGACCAAGACAACACAGCACAATCATTTCAAAAGTCAGAGAAGCTTTCCAAAGCAATAGAGGCAAGACAGGTTAGAATCAGGAACAGGAGACTACAGGGTGAGGAAGGGGTGAGGTGGGGTAAGGACGGGACGGATGCAATGCGTGATACAGTACTACAACCTGGCAAATCCCCCAAAATGCCACTCAATAAAAATGCATGTGAACATTTTGTCTGCATTAGCGTAAACGTAATGATGCAACATGCTGCAGTGCCATCACCATCGTGCTTCTCATTTAACGTACCATTGATTTACTGTAAAACGGACTTACTGTAAAACGGACTTACTGTAAAACTGACTTACTGTAAAACTGACTTAATGTATATCTGACTTAGTGTAAAACGGATTTACTGTCAAACTGACTTGCTGTCAAACTGACTTAGTGTTCAACTTTGGTAAGTGCTAATTGAATCTCTTACTGTATCCTGCATACTGTGCGTATAATATTCTATGACGAAAATACAGTCCTGTACTGTAACATCACACTAAAACCAAGCCCACATTTAAATGGCAATTACAAATGCTACCATCTTTTTTCAGTTTCTAACCTAATACTGTATATATCTGTTCAGGTTTTATATACACTACCGTTCAAAAGTTTGGGGTCACTTAGAAATGTCCTTGTTTTCCATGAAAACATCCATGAAATGAGTTTGAATAGGAAATATAGCAAAATGCAGAGGAAATGTAGTCATTGACAAGGTTAGAAATAGAAATAATGATAATAATAATTGTGTCCTTCAAACTTTGCTTTCGTCAAAGAATCCTCCATTTGCAGCAATTACAGCCTTGCAGACCTTTGGCATTCTAGTTGTCAATTTGTTGAGGCAATCTGAAGAGATTTCACCCCATGCTTCCTGAAGCACCTCCCACAAGTTGGATTGGCTTGATGGGCACTTCTTACGTACCATACGGTCAAGCTGCTCCCACAACAGCTCAATAGGGTTGAGATCCGGTGACTGTGCTGGCCGCTCCATTAAAGACAGAATACCAGCTGACTACTTCTTCCCTAAATAGTTATTGCATAGTTTGGAGCTGTGCTTTGGGTCATTGTCCTGTTGTAGGAGGAAATTGGCTCCAATCAAGCACCGTCCACAGGGTATGGCATGGCGTTGCAAAATGGAGTGATAGCCTTCCTTCTTCAATATCCCTTTTACCCTGTACAAATCTCCCACTTTACCACCACCAAAGTACCCCCAGACCATCACATTGCCTCCACCATGCTTGACAGATGGCATCAAGCACTCCTCCAGCATCTTTTCATTTGGTCTGCGTCTCACAAATGTTCTTCTTTGTGATCTGAGCACCTCAAACTTCGATTCGTTTGTCCTTAACACTTTTTTCCAATCTGGTCCCCCTGGTCGCCCTGGTCCCCCCTGGTCGCCCCTGGTCCCCCTGGTCGCCCTGGTCCCCCTTCTTTTGCCCATCTTAATATTTTCTTTTTATTGGCCAGTCTGAGATATGGCTTTTTGTTTGTAACTCTGCCTAGAAGGTCAGCATCCCAGAGTCGCCTCTTCACTGTTGACGTTGAGACTGGTGTTTTGCAGGTACTATTTAATGAAGCTGCCAGTTGAGGACCTGTGAGGCGTCTGTTTCTCAAACTAGACACTCTATTGTATTTGTCCTCTTGCTCAGTTGTGCACCGGGCCTCCCACTCCTCTTTCTATTCTGGTGAAGGAAGTAGTAGACAGCATTGTACAAGATCTTCAGTTTCTTGGCAATTTCTCGCATGGAATAGCCTTCATTTCTCAGAACAAGAATAGACTGACGAGTTTAAGAAGAAAGTTCTTTGTTTCTGGCCATTTTGATTCTGTAATCGGACCCACAATTGCTGATGCTCCAGATACTCAACTAGTCTCAAGAAGGCCAGTTTTATTGCTTCTTTAATCAGCACAACAGTTTTCAGCTGTGCTAACATAATTGCAAAAAGGGTTTTCTAATGATCAATTAGCCTTTTAAAATGATAAACTTGGATTAGCAAACACAACGTGCCATTGGAACACAGGACCGATGGTTGCTGATATTGGGCCTCTGTACACCTATGTAGATATTCCATTAAAAAAATCAGCCGTTTCCAGCTACAACAGCCATTTACAACATTAACAATGTCTACACTGTATTTCTGATTAATTTGATGTTATTTTAATGGACAAAAAAAGTGCTTTTCTTTCGAAAACAAGGACATTTCTAAGTGACCCCAAACTTTTGAACCGTAGTGTCTACAAATTGTAATCATCCTCAAACCAGTGTGTGTGACTGACTGTTACACATGCATTAACCCAGTATGCTAATCTAATAAAAACAATGCCATATGTCCATGTCCTATTAAATCATTACATTAGAAACACTTAAAGGAACTGCCCAGTGAAAATCACATTTTAAAAGTTCATATTACGTTAACTCATATCCAAATAATGTTGTTGACTCGTCCTATAAGCGTATTTGTGGCCAAAGCATAAATTGGAGAAAGAACACTTCAATAACCCCATCTCAAACTTGTATCTCAAACAGATCATTTTTAAAAAGGCACGCTATTTCCTCATAGAACATGATGTCATTTCTCTGAGGTGGATGAGCTGGCCAATCAGCTGTCTAGAGGAGGATGAGCTGGCCAATCAGCACTCTACTCACATGAATATTTTTTATGACCGCTACAGGCCCACACCATTCTGTTGTTGGGGTACGCCCACACCATTCCAACACAGAAAAGCTGCTTTTAACAAACCAGATTAACAATGTTTTGAAGGAAAACTATTTTACTCATATTGTAAGTAATTATAGGTCATATTTCATAGAAATCTGGAAACAATGGGTAGTTACTTTAAGATGCTTCTACTGCTGGCTATGCAAATCTCTCACAACGTTCATCTAATTAAGATAACAAAGCATAAATATCACGGAGATGACATCATAAATATGGCCCCTTTGTTCCAATGTCTGAACGCATCGGAGATGGCTGGTCTTTAGTTTCCTGTCGTCTCGTGGGCCTAATGACACTGACTGCCGATGCCCTCGGCTCATGTAATTAGATTGGTCTGAGTGCCACTAGGATTTATCTACAGCTCAGCTGCCCCTCGGACATTGTCTTTACCACTACATGAAACCCACCGACCCAAGCTCTTCTCTTCGTAGAAAAAAATTATGACAAGTTTCGCCCCTCGAGCGAAAATTTATCAGGCAAATTCTTTACGCTAGCTGATATCACATATATGCATGTAAAAGAAGAAGAAAGAACATCTCCTCTGTTGAGTGAAAGTGAAAACAAAGAAAAACAGCTAGTTGACAGCTTTTAACTAATCCTGTTTACTAAAAGCCTCTCACTAGATTTTAGCGCTTTATCAGTCATATATCTTTAACGCACGACTAAACATGTTAGCAGCCATGTTGACTTCTAACGAGATAGATATACAAAACCAGGACTGTGTCCCAAATGGCACCCTGTTCCATATGGACCAGGTCCCTACTGCACTAGGGAATAGGGTGCCATTTGGGACACAGATAGACAAAAAATCAGTAGAGGCAGCTTAAGTGGTTTTAAATGATGTTTCAGACCGTCGACACGACACGATGTGTTTCAACCCGAAACTAGAATGTAACTCATACATTAAAATGAATAAAGGTGAAATATGCTGGTCCTCAGATGGGTGCTGGACTGTTTTATCTATGACAGGATAATGGAGACAGTAGTGAAGCAGCAGTGGAAGGGTCTTTCAGTGGAGTGTGGTGCTGCTCACGCACACACACACACACACACACACACACACACACACACACACACACACACACACACACACACACACACACACACACACACACACACACACACACACACACACACACTGCTGGAGATGGCTGGTCGTTTCTTCACATCTTCCTCAGTCAGTGTGTTCAATATTTAATAGCTCCCAGCTGACAGCTACACAAACTGGATCATTAGTAAGGAATGCTACACATGCAACCCATTCCACCCAGGCAATACAGCCTCTGTCTCAGTTGTGGTAATGTCGAGCAGGGTGTAGTAAGGGGGGGCTTACTGTACTCCACTCCCTCCTAGAAGCAGCCTCAGCCTCAGTCACAGACGTGTTGTGACGATAGCTAGTATTGTTGAGCCGCAAAGAGGTTCAACGCGAGGGGGGTGGCTTGCATCTCATTTCACATTTACATTTTAGTCATTTAGCAGATGCTCTTATCCAGAGCGACTTACAGTTAGTGAGTGCATACATTTTTCATACTGGCCCCCCAGCTACAGTCTCAAACACATGCGTTGTGTGTTGTTAGCCAGTGGTGAACAGGGGCCTAGCTAACCACACCTTGCCGCACGGCGCCACGAGGGGGGTTCTTACATGTTCAACGTCTCATATTGAGCAGGGTGGCGTTACTGGAGTGACTGGGGTGGTATCTTTATTTAACTGGCAGGCTGCTTGCCCTCTGGAGCCTGCTGGTCTCCTCTGCTGCCAGCCCCCCTGGTCGCCCTGGTCCCCCTGGTCGCCCTGGTCCCCCTTGGCCCCCCTGGTCCCCCTGGTCCCCCTTGGCCCCCATGGTCCCCCTGGTCCCCCCTGGTCCCCCCTGGTCGCCCTGGTCCCCCCTGGTCCCCCTTGGCCCCCATGGTCCCCCCTGGCCCCCCTGGTCGCCCTGGTCCCCCTGGTCCCCCCTGGTCCCCCCTGGCCTCCCTGGTCGCCCTAGTCCCCCTGGTCCCCCTGGTCCCCCTGGTCCCCCTGGTCCCCCTTGGCCCCCCTGGTCCCCCTGGCCCCCCTGGTCCCCCCTTGGCCCCCATGGTCCCCCTGGTCCCCCTGGTCCCCCTGGTCGCCCTGGTCCCCCTGGTCCCCCTTGGCCCCCCATGGTCCCCCCTGGCCCCCCTGGTCGCCCTGGTCCCCCTGGTCCCCCTGGTCGCCCTGGTCCCCCCTGGTCCCCCCTGGCCTCCCTGGTCGCCCTAGTCCCCCTGGTCCCCCTGGTCCCCCCTGGTCCCCCTGGTCCCCCTGGTCCCCCCTGGTCCCCATGGTCCCCCTGGTCACCTGGACCAGCTCTCTGGAGCCCAGGAGGCAACGCATTAACACTGAGGGCCTGGAAGACTGCAGGCTTCCTTTACGGTTGTTGACTAGAGGAATTGACCCAGACCTGGACCCACACATGGGCACTACTACTCCACTGTTGGGCGTTGCTGCTTTATGGTGGGCTCCGTTGGTCGTGGAGCTGTGGTTCAATTTAATAGACTGGTTCTGATGGGTTGACCTTTTGATAAAGGGGTCGTCTTTAACTGCCGGATAGAGAATAATGAAAATCAGCAATAGAGAAGAAACGTAGACGTCTATACTGTCTGTAAATGAGGTGCTGTGGGGTTGAATTAAACTTACTTCATAATGGACCGGATATCAGTGGGAATTTAGATTTTATTTTACAGACGTGTCATTCACCATTATTTTAAGTAGGGGATCATTATTTATGGCATAAGAATACTAATAGTTCAATAATTAAGAAACAAATTGTTATTAAACACCACTTAACCACTAGAAGTAGACTCTTAAAATGAAATGTTAGATATTACATTTACTTTGATATTCATAATAAACATGAATAAATCAACAGCAGGGCTTTCAGGTGTTACTTTGATTGTTCTACTATGAGAACAACTACATAACAAAAGTTTACAACCAATGTCTGAAAAGGACCAACTTAACATATTTTATCACAACAAATCTAATGAATTGAAACTATTTGAATCCCTAATCAAAGCTGCAAAATATATGTTTATTTCGTTTTAGCTTATCTAGTTTTCTAGTGTTAAAAAGAGACCAAAAAATATTATTATGACTAAAATCTAACAATACCCTCAGGAGGAAAAAAATTATTTCCACTTCTCCCAAAGCTAGCTGGGATCAGAAGCCAATGTGTGTAGAGATGATTATTTAAACGGTCAGCTGTCTAATACATTACCGTTCCGGCCCTAAACCTCCTGCACTCATCTGTCCCACGTCAAACACGCACAGCTTTACTGCAGGGACAACACATTGTGGCAGATTTGCTGACTTTCTAAGACCCTCTACTCTAGATGGTCTATAGTAATATTGTTTCGTCCTCCACTACTTGGAAAAAAATTGTGAAATCGTAAAGAACTGTACTATCTTATACCCCTCCTAAATAATGCTCAATAATTATGTTTTGTCATTTTCTACCTAAACATTTTTCAAAACAACGGAATAGTGTGATACAATGGCTTACTGGGTGATTGGTTCTGATCCGTTTGATTCCAGGTTCTCTTGACATTCTCCGGACATTAAGTGTTATCTGAGAAGGACAGCGCTTTACTCTACTCGGTGCAGTGATCTTTGATCTAACATTACATTTTACATTTTAGTCATTTAGCAGACGCTCTTATCCAGAGCGACTTACAGTTAGTGAGAGCCCCCCCGTGGGAATCGAACCCACAACCCTGGCGTTGCAAAACGCCGTGCTCTACCAACTGAGCTACATCCCTGCCGGCCGTTCCCTCCCCTACCCTGGACGACGCTGGGCCAACGGTGATCTTAAATCTAACATCCAGAGATACAGTAGCACCATCTACTGCTCCAATTACAACTAATACTTACTGAAACATAAAGTATTGGAATAAAACAGAAAAACACACATAGTTCTGTGTTATAAAAAATTGAGTGAAAAAATGTAATGTTATCATGAAAGATATACAAAGTTCAGTTGCCTCATGTACCGCGTCAGCCTACTGTACGGTCATTATTGTCACAGGGCAACATCCGACAGACACTAGCCTCCCTCCCAAAGACACACAGTTCAGTCCAGTAGTAGACAGTGTCTTTATCAATGTCAGTCGTTGGGGATGTGGGATTACTGAGCAGTGAAACACAGCGACTGGCGAGCAGGGCTGAGGTCAGTTATATTTCAATTCAGTCAATTCAGGAAGTAAACAGAAATTCCAAATGGATTTTTTTTCTCATAGAAATTTAGGAAAACTGGAAATTGGAATTTCAGTATACTTCCTTAAATAATTATTTAACTGAATTGACCCCAACCCTGCTGACAAGCAAACAGGAAAATATGGAGACAGACACAGTCAGAAAGATGGAGGCAGGAAATGGACAGGAGACCAAAAGGAGGGTTTACAACATTAAGAAACAGATATAAAAACAGAAACATACATGGAAATCAAAACTTACTTGATTTGATATATCCGTTAATGTTATTTTTTGCTGAGAAAAATGCAAAGACAATGAGAAGTTACAGGGTTGTTGCAATGAGAGCAAATTATACAGCCCGATAATACAGCTTATAACGGAAGGTTATAATGTTGGTTATAAAGCAGCTGTTGGGTTCAATCTCTTTAAGGCACTTCTGAACTGAGCCTTGAAGACCATATGGAACAAAGCAATGGAAAAGAACAATTGGTATCATGTGGGTGTCAATAAGGGTGTTTCAATGACTTGCGGTGATGCTGTCAGCACAGCCAGGTCTCACCAGATTAACTTCAGTATTCAACGATTTTCCAGGTCCCCAGGACGTTGGTAGATTCCCCGCTAAACCCCCCTCCCCGGATAAACGTTGAATACTGAAGTCAGACTGTGATACCTTGTTGGTCAGGAAGCTGAAATGATGAATGGTTAACTTAAAATGATCAATCTTATTGTTACAGACACAGTGCAACGTAGTTTTAGTTACTGCATATACAGTACTTCATACATCATGACAGAGACCTATAGCTAAATACATTTACAAAGGAAAGGTTTTCCTTACTCCCCATGAAAAAGAGATGGAATATCCCAGATTCCACATGATTCCACATGATCAATACCTTACCTATTAGACCCCTGAAGAGTCCAACATGTTCATCAATACCTTACCTATTAGACCCCTGAAGAGTCCAACATAAAGGTCAGGTTTTGAGCTAATGAGAGGACATGTTCAACTAGAGAGCATGCTGGTCCTGGCATCTGTCGCCTGCGATTGGCCGGCACAGGACTAACAGGCTAGCATCTGTCCCACAACAAGAGGGGGAGAGAAGGGTGAGGGGGATACCTAGTCAGTCGTACAACTGAATGCAGTGAACCGAAATGTGTCTTCCACATTTAACCCTAACCCTCCGAATCAGAGAGGTGCGGGGGACTGCCTTAATCCACGTCCACAGCGCCCGGTTAACTGCCTTGCTCACGGGAGGAATGGCAGATTTTTTCACCCTGCCGCCTCGGGGAGTCTAACCAGCAACCTTTTGGTTACTGGCCCAATGCTCTTAACCGCTAGGCTACCTGACGCCCGAAGGATGGTGTGAGAGATAGAGCGAGAGAGAGAGAGAGAGAAATGGAGCGAGAGAGAGAGAGAGAGAGAGAGAGAGGGGGGAAGGGAGAGGAGGGGAGAGGGGAGTGGGGAGAGGAGAGGGGGCTCTGGGCGGCCTGGGGGTTAGGAACTGTCACCCTGAGTTTCATGACAACCGGTAACACTCCAAAAATGAAAAATACAAACATAATTTTCATGTCAGCCCGAATGAGGCCCTCCTCTCAGCGGCCGCATGCCGTGTAGACAGCAACTCTGGAGCATTCTCTGCTAACTTAGCCAAGCAGCCAGACTACGCCTAGCCAGCTAGTCACATCCACAATAGCCTTGGCTGGATGACATGCTGCAGCTGGGGGGAGAGGACAGCCCCAGAGACTATACTATGTGCTGCAGATCTGCTTTTGATTAAAAAAATATGTTTGCTTAAACAAATGTGGACTGACTTTTTTTTATATCAAAGTAACATGTAACAACACATAGCATATTCTGCTTTTCCCAGGCCACACAACATACACTAGTGTGGGTTGATGATGTCATGCTCTGACACCTCAGAGAGATATAAAAATGCCTTAGTTATCGGAGACTAAGCCCTCTCGGCTCCATGTCTGTATTTCTGTCAGTAAGGGGCTTGTTTCTTGGCAAGCTGTGTTGTCTTACAGCCCTGAATCTGAGAGCACCTAATTGAGTGAGAGTGATCCAGGTCACCAGTAAATAAATGCAAACGTCCTACGGTTGGTACCACATAGGCCACAGTAGTATAAAACCCTACTACAATAACATTATATTATTAACATCCAAATAATAAAGCCAAGCAGAATTGGTATTATCCACTAAAAACACCTTAACATTAGCAGAAATATAGAATTTGGTCAATAAACTGCACTTCTTCTAATATAAGAGATGTACCTTAACCAACTAAATAATGTGACACTATTAAAATATAACCAAAACAGCATTAAAACACATGCCAGACTAACATAGCATGCTCTAGAAGACAACTACCATCTTCACTAGTAGCCGGACAAAGACACTGCTGGATAACCATCATCACCATCACCATCATCATCATCACACTGATATCCAACAACATCAACAACATCAACAATCACGGCAGTAGCTAACACAACTCACACATTTAGACTACTGATTCCTTCTAAACGACACAGAAAACACACACAAGCCAAAGACTTTGTACTGCATGTGCATACACACACACACACACACACATACACACACACACACAGTGCACATCACGAACATGGATGACACACGCTGTGTGCGTCACATACGTTGACAACTTACAGGCATGTAAAGTGGTCGGGCAATCATTAAGAGAGACAGGAGAGAGAGGGAAGCCACGCTGATGAAGGGTGTCCTTCGTGTTACTATGGTGATGCACATTGGCTGACATGCAAGAGCAGTCACGCTCTGAACGGCCGCAATCAAAACAACATGCCAGCATCATTCTCTTGTAGACGGACATCTTGGCTACAGTCATGGGACGGTTGGCGGGATGGAGGGGGTGGAGGGATGGAGGGATGGAGGGGTGGAGGGATGGAGGGATGGAGGAATGGAGGGGTGGAGGGGTGGAGGGATGGAGGGATGGAGGGGTGGAGGGTGGAGGGATGGAGGGGTGGAGGGATGGAGGGGTGGAGGGTGGAGGAATGGAGGGTGGAGGGGTGGAGGGTGGAGGAATGGAGGGTGGAGGGGTGGAGGGGTGGAGGGGTGGAGGGATGGAGGGATGGAGGGATGGAGGGGTGGAGGGGTGGAGGAATGGAGGGGTGGAGGAATGGAGGGGTGGAGGGGTGGAGGAATGGAGGGGTGGAGGGGTGGAGGGGTGGAGGGATGGAGGGGTGGAGGGGTGGAGGAATGGAGGGGTGGAGGGGTGGAGGAATGGAGGGGTGGAGGGATGGAGGGGTGGAGGGTGGAGGGATGGAGGGGTGGAGGGGTGGAGGAATGGAGGGGTGGAGGGGTGGAAGGGTGGAGGGATGGAGGGGTGGAGGGGTGGAGGGATGGAGGGATGGAGGAGGAGAGGAAAGTTAGCAGGTTAATGGCAAGGCAAGGTTATTCTGTAACCTAGAGAGGGGTGGGAGAGACTTGGGAGGGGAGTCCCTGGGGGGACATGGAAGGGGTGCTACCAAAAAGGAACAGGGGCCGAGTCAGACCCTAATATAATCTGAGACTGACCAATGTAGCTAAATCCCAATGTGGGCTTTAGTTTGAAAATATTCACTGACGCTAACTTGTGTTCTTATGCACATAAAAGGAGGATCTTCAGTCAGTAGAGCTGTCTTCTGAGACTTGAGGATGTACATGTCAAAGGGTCAAAGGTGACTGTGTGTGGGTAGAAGGGGAGGAGTTAGGGATGAAAAATGTCCTCAGGAGGTGAAATAGACTGTCAGGAACAGATGGGTTACTGTACCCATCTGATAGGTGAGTGGCTGGGTTACTGTACCCATCTGATAGGTGAGTGGCTGGGTTACTGTACCCATCTGATAGGTGAGTGGCTGGGTTACTGTACCCATCTGATAGGTGAGTGGCTGGGTTACTGTACCCATCTGATAGGTGAGTGGCTGGGTTACTGTACCCATCTGATAGGTGAGTGGCAGGGTTACTGTACCCATCTGATAGGTGAGTGGCAGGGTTACTGTACCCATGGTGTATTGTAGTGCATCATACCTCTAGTACTGATCCACCGTATCACAGTTACACCACAGTTATATCACATGATATAATATCACAGTTACACCACAGTTATATCACATGATATAATATCACAGTTACACCACAGTTATATCACATGATACAATACGCAGCCTAAAGGTTTAAATAAAACAGTTAGCTGGCTTCGTGACGAACATGTGCTGTAAGCATTTGGTCACCCCAAGCAAAGCTGCACTGTGAAATCTCAATGTTATGCTGAAGCCTGTGATGCTACATCTTTCTCACGTTGACATCCATCCTCAGAGAAGTTCACATGATGTAGCCGCAGGATGAGACATTAGCCACATACAGTAAAGTACACATGTAAAAGCTGCGTGGGACTGGGCAACCGTCTCCTGGCTGCATGAGACTGGTTTGACTCAATCATAGTATTGTATGTAAAGTAGTCCTCACTTGGTTGGATTCAAAAAGTAAAAGTGTGCGGTATCTATAATAATATAATAATAATAATAATAATAATAATAATAATAATAATATAATAATAATATGCCATTTAGCAGACGCTTTTATCCAAAGCGACTTACAGTCATGCGTGCATACATTATTACATTTTTTTTGTGTATGGGTGGTCCCGGGGATCGAACCCACTACCTTGGCGTTACAAGCGCCGTGCTCTACCAGCTGAGCAACATTTGCATTTGTTTAAGCTGTTTTCTAGTTACATTTTTTTTGGACACATCCATAACAATGGGCTAATGGGGCGTGATTTCTCCTGGCGTAGAGAATGTTCTCTCTCGTCAGGACGCTGTTGTTCAGAGGAGCTAGCCAACAACACAGCTACAGTAACACAATCACTTCAAACTGAAGCCGGAAAGACTGCAAACTAGCTGCACTTCATTTCGTTTAACCTTTTTTCAATTGGCATTTCTTTGTATATATCCATAAAAAATGATGACAGCTGATTCATGATTTCGATTGGCTGAGAAACGCTGCCTGCCTGTCTGTCTCGTCCCGACTCCCGACACGTTCATTACTATGGGACAGCTGGAGATCGAATTTGAATATTGAAACAATGTTGCAAATGTCAGAGAGACAGACAGCAAGGTTTATACAAATCTCTGCTGTTGAAAACTAAATGTTAGTCTAAAAGAAATGTGAGATAATGTCTAGATGCTTGTTATATTGGAGATCAAGTTTATAAATTGCCTGGCTGGGCTGATGAGACAGTGGATTGCGCAGTCAGATGGAACAGAGTAAATAGGTATTTTAACGTCATTGATTTAGCCGGTGGTAACTTGTGGAATAGACACCGGCTGCAATGCGGTTTTAATCAATCAGCATTCAGGATTAGACCCACCCGTTGTATAAAGGCCAATAACTAAGACAATATCCAAGAATGTTTGCTGCTTTCACAGTATCTTTAGATTTGTTTTGAGCAGAGCTGAGATCTAACCATTCACTTATTCTAACCTCATCCAGATTGTTGAAGTGTTAGGAGGACATCTGGTGGTAGCCTGCAGTAACTGTTTCAAGTGAAATTGAGTTCAGAGATATGGGTTATGGGTGGTACATTCTATCTTAGTTTTTGACTGTGTTAAATGTTATCTTTGACCTGAGAGTAAAGCGTGCAAATGAGATATGAATGAAGGACGCAGACAGGCAGCAGTATTGACCTTCGCCACATGAGATATGAATGAAGGACGCAGGCAGGCAGCAGTATTGACCTTTGCCACATGAGATATGAATGAAGGACGCAGGCAGGCAGCAGTATTGACCTTCGCCACATGAGATATGAATGAAGGACGCAGGCAGGCAGCAGTACTGACCTTCGCCACATGAGATATGAATGAAGGACGCAGGCAGGCAGCAGTATTGACCTTCACCACATTATATATGAATGAAAGATGCAGGCAGGCAGCAGTACTGACCTTCGCCACATGAGATATGAATGAAGGATGCAGGCAGGCAGGCAGCAGTACTGACCTTCGCCACATGAGATATGAATGAAGGATGCAGGCAGGCAGGCAGGCAGCAGTACTGACCTTTGCCAAATGAGATATGAATGAAAAACGCAGAAAGGCAGCAGTATTGACCTTCACCACATGAGATATGAATGAAGGACGCAGGCAGGCAGCAGTACTGACCTTCGGCACATGAGAAATTAATGAAGGATGCAGGCAGGCAGCAGTACTGACCTTCCCCACATGAGATATGAATGAAACACGCAGGCAGGCAGCAGTATTGACCTTCGCCACATGAGATATGAATGAAGGATGCAGGCAGGCAGCAGTACTGACCTTCATCACATGAGATATGAATGAAGGATGCAGGCAGGCAGCAGTACTGACCTTCACCACATGATATATTAATGAAAGACGCAGGCAGGCAGCAGTACTGACCTTCATCACATGAGATATGAATGAAGGATGCAGGCAGGCAGCAGTACTGACCTTCACCACATGAGATATTAATGAAAGACGCAGGCAGGCAGCAGTACTGACCTTCATCACATGAGATATGAATGAAAGACGCAGGCAGGCAGCAGTATTGACCTTCGCCACATGAGATATGAATGAAGTACGCAGGCAGGCAGCAGTATTGACCTTCACCACATGAGATATGAATGAAGGACGCAGGCAGGCAGCAGTACTGACCTTCCCCACATGAGATATGAATGAAGGATGCAGGCAGCAGTACTGACCTTCATCACATGAGATATGAATGAAGGATGCAGGCAGCAGTACTGACCTTCACCACATGAGATATTAATGAAAGACGCAGGCAGGCAGCAGTACTGACCTTCATCACATGAGATATGAATGAAGGATGCAGGCAGGCAGCAGTACTGACCTTCGCCACATGAGATATGAATGAAGGACGCAGGCAGGCAGCAGTATTGACCTTCACCACATGAGATATGAATGAAAAATGCAGGCAGGCAGGCAGCAGTATTGACCTTCACCACATGAGATATGAATGAAGGATGCAGGCAGGCAGGCAGCAGTACTGACCTTCGCCACATGAGATATGAATGAAGTACGCAGGCAGGCAGCAGTACTGACCTTCGCCACATGCAACATGGACAGTAAATTCAACAATAACAGATCTAATTCAAGGCAGCAGACTGTACTATGGAGGGGAATGGTAGGGTCCCCATATCACTCACAATAGATCACTATAAGTGAACCGTTTGTACATTGTTTAATGTTCCAAGGCAGCAGGAAGAGAATACATCAAGTGTTAGGGTCAATAGGACTGGACATAATGCATAACATAAGACAAGCGTCTCCAGTCTAGGCACACTGTGGAATAAGCCTGTTTGAAATCTTGAAAGGAGAAACGTAACACTGTTTTCGTTGCTGTCAAGACTGGTCCCAGATCTGTTTGTACTGTTTTGTCGACTCCTATAATCATTGTCACGCCAAACATGGCAGATCTGGGACCAGGCTATTTGTGGCATTTTTCCTCTTGCTCTTAAATCAGAACATTGACTGCTACATTAAATATGAATAAGTGTGCATCCCAAATTGTACCCTATTCCCTATATAGTGCACTACTATTGACCAGGGCCATAGGGGGCTCTGGTCAAAAGTAGTGCACTATATAGGAAATAGGGTGCCATTTGGGACCCCAGTCTTGGAACATAGAAGGTTATTTGTGCGCTCACCGCTTGTTTAAAGGGGCAATCTGCAGTTCGAACAATAACAAAGTGGGCACCCTGCCACTGATTTGGTAACCAGTTGAGGGATGGGGCTGGAGAAATGTAACTACTCTCAGATTCATGGACATAGCTATGGATACAAGGACTGACCATCCATGATATAATAATGATAGTTATAATGATATTTTGAGGCTATACATATTTACATTATTTACAAACAAATAAATAAAACAAGCTTATATTTTGGTTTCTGATGGGGTACGTCAGTTGAACTAAGCTCATGAGGCATCTATAAGTCATATTCTTCAAGAATCAATGGGTATATATCATCAATTTAAATCTTACTTTAAAAATGGATGTAAGAACTGCAGATTGCCCCTTTAAAGTAATCATATGGCCTTTCCAGATGCAGAGGTTAAAGGGTTTTTATCCTGTGAATTATTAATAAAGGACTTAACTGGTTTAGACAAGTGGCTATGTAGGTCATGTAAAGACAATGGTAGCGTCCCAAATGTCACCCTTTCCCTATATACCGCACTTATTTTGACCGACGCCCCAAAGTAGTGCACTGTAAAGGGAATATGGCTCCATTTGGGACACAACCAATGTTTATGCTAATGTTAGCTCTGCTTAAACCTAGACTGTAAACAAATTCCTGTCAACAGCCATCTATAGTATAGTATAGTATAGTATATTATAGTATAGTATAGTATAGTATAGTATAGTATAGTATAGTACATGCACAGTATAGTATAGTATAGTACAGTATAGTATAGTATAGTATAGTATAGTATAGTATAGTATAGTACATATATAGTATAGTGCACATATAGTATAGTATAGTACACATATAGTATAGTACACATATAGTATAGCACACATATAGTATAGTACATATATAGTATAGTATAGTATAGTACACAGAGTATTGTATAGTGCACATATAGTATAGTATAGTACATGTATAGTATAGTATATTACATGTATAGTATACTATAGTTTGTATATAGTATTGTAGAGTAAACATACAGTATAGTACATGTATAGTATAGTACACATATAGTATAGTATAGTACCTGTATAGTATATTATAGTACACATATATTATAATATAGTACATGTATAGTATAGTATAGTACACATATAGTATAGTAAAGTATGCATATAGTATAGTACACATATAGTATTGTAGAGTACACATATAGTATAGTATAGCACACATATGGTATAGTATCCATTTAGTATAGTACACATATTATTGTAGAGTGCACATATAGTATAGTATAGTACATGTATAGTATAGTATATTACATGTATAGTATAGTGTAGTACACATATAGTATTGTAGAGTACACATATAATATTGTATAGTACATGTATAGTACACATATATTATAGTATAGTACTTGTATAGTATAGTATAGCACATGTATAGTATAGTATAGTACACCTAGTATAGTATAGCACGCATATAGTATAGTACACATATAGTATTTCCAGGGTACACATGTAGTATAGTACACATATAGTATAGTATAGTACATGTATAGTATACACAGTGTTAAAATATTTTAAATAACGAAGCATACTAAGGCACAGTGATATATGCATGTGCATTAAAGACAACGCTCAATAAATATTGTTATTAAAGAACAGTAAATACTTACATCGTTTGCATCCACATTTCTTTATCCTTTTGGGATCTGTGATGTCATCGTGACAAGCTTTGCAGTAGAAAAGTGCCCTATGAAAACACCCCAGACATATTTTAGTATCCAACCATCAGTAAGTCCAAGATTAATTGAACATAATTTGATGTCAAACTCTATTTGGAGGCTTTCTGAGTCTTTTCTACAGAAAACAATTAGATACTTTCACCTACATGAACTGTACAAGTACCTACCTTTTAACTTCTTTGGCATCGCTGGCGATGAAGAACCCCAAGGTTCCTTCCTGCATCTTCACATGGTTCCCAGGGTTGATGAGGGTGCTGTCGTGAATACAAACAAAAATAAATGGCCATCAAAGAGGAGAATCATTATGTTACAGACAGTTAGCATCCTAATGCTCTAATCACGAGGAATGGTACACACTTAGACAAGAATGCTATCTGGTGTGAACAAACAGAGGTTGGTGACTGAAAGGTAGCTCATGAGAATCACTGTAAACAAATGTATATCAAAGTTGTCACTGGTATTATGAAATTGACTGCATCATCCAATGGGAATTTGTGATGTAATCATACAGTATGATGAACATATAGAACCTCCACCTGTCAAGGATGGGAATGAACATTCAGGTAACGTCGGGTGTCTGAGATGGAAGAACATTAGAGCTAAGGTACTGTATCCTAGCCTGGTCACCCCAGAACTGCTTGTGTTGTATAGCCAACTCCTTTGGTCGTTGGCTTTATAGCACAACCATACCTGTGTACTGGTCACCCCAGAACTGGGACAAATCACATAGTATGTTACACGGACTCGCTCTGTTTTAAATAATAGGGGTAACCCTTCCTCTGTCCCCCCATACATTCAACATCTGTAAGGTCCTTCAGTAAAGTATTGAATTTCAAAGCACAAATTCAACTACAAAGACCAGGGAGCTTTTGGAAAGCCTCATAAAGAAGGGCAGTGATTGGTAGATGGGTAAAAATAACAAATCAGATATTGAATATATCTTTAAGCATGGTCAAGTTAATAATCATGCTGTGGATTATGTATTAAACCACCCAGATACATCAAAGATGCAGTCGTCCTTCTGAACTGAGCTGCAGGACAGGAAGGAAACTGCTCAGGGATGTCACCATGAGGCCATTGGTGATTTTAAAACAGCTACAGAGTTCAATGGCTGTGATAGGAGAAAACTGAGGATGGACCAACAACATTGTAGTTACTCCACAATAATGACCTAAACGACAGAGTGAAAAGAAGAATACAAATATACAGAATAAAACATGCATCCTGTATGCAACAACGCACTAAAGTAACACTTTTTGGCCTAAATACAAAGCCTTATGTTTGGGGCAAATCCAACACAACACATCACTGAGTAACTGCCTCCTTATTTTCAAGCATGGTGGTGGCTGCATCATGGTATGGGTATGCTGGACATCGGCAAATACTGGGGAGTTTTTCAGGATGAAAAGAAACGGGATGGAGCTAAGCACAGGCAAAATCCTAGAGGAAAACCTGCAGTTACCAGAGACTGGGAGAGGAATTCACCTTTTCAGCAGGACAATAACCTACAACACAAGACCAAATCTACACTGGAGTTGCTTACCAAGAAGACGGTGAATGTTCCTGAGCGGCAAAGTTACAGTTTTGACTTACAGTACCAGTCAAAAGTTTAGACACATCTACTCATTCAAGGGTTTTTCTTTATTTTTACTATTTTCTACATTGTAGAATAATAGTGAAGGCATCAAAACTATAAAATAGCACATATGGAATCACGCAGTAACCAAAAAAGTGTTATACAAATCAAAATACATTTTATATTTGATATTCTTCAAATAGCCACCCTTTGCCTTGACGACAGCTTTTTTGTCAACTTTCTATAAACAACAAGGAAACGTCCCCCAATAAAGTGTGCCAGTTAGTGATTACTACTGTGTATGAAGTGAAGTTTAAATGACAATAGATCACAGTCAGGACAGCTGTATTGTCATGGCAGTCTGGATATTGAGGTTTGCAAATGTCTGCATGTTAAAACATTTGGCAAATGGATAACCTGTATGGTGCTGCATGCGACTTGGTTCAACATTATTTTTTACAATACAATGTCTGACAAACATCACGTAGTACAATTGGCAATGTATAATACACAGGTAGGAGTGTCTTGACCTCTGAATGCTCAGCTATGAAAAGCCAACTGACATTTACTCCTGAGGTGCTGCCCTGTTGCACCCTCTACAACCACTGTGATTATTATTTGACCCTGCTGGTCATCTATGAACGTTTGAACACCTTGGAGAACAATCTGGCCTTTAATGGCCATGTACTCTTATAATCTCCACCCGGCACAGCCAGAAGAGGACTGGCCACCCCTCAGAGCCTGGTTCCTCTCTAGGTTTCTTCCTAGGTTTCTGCCTTTCTAGGGAGCTTTTCCTAGCCACCGTGATTCTACATCTCCTTTGCTTGCATTTTGGTTTTTAGGCTGGGTTTCTGTATAAGCACTTTGTGACAACTGCTGATGTAAAAAGGTCTTTATTAATAAATTTGATTTGATTTGAACTGTACCTGCTTTCCCTTATATCAGACTTGTACTCGATAGCGATCAGTAGCAGCTTCAGCTTCACATAGCAGAGTCTAGACAGGAGCATTCAGAAACATCAATATGAATACACAATCAATGGGATGAGAGAGAGAGAGAGAGAGAGAGAGAGAGAGAGAGAGAGAGAGAGAGAGAGAGAGAGAGAGAGAGAGAGAGAGAGAGAGAGAGAGAGAGAGAGAGAGAGAGAGAGACAGAGAGGGGGGGGAGAGAGAGAGAGAGAGAGAGAGAGAGAGAGAGAGAGAGAGAGAGAGAGAGAGAGAGAGAGAGAGAGAGAGAGAGAGAGAGAGAGAGAGAGAGAGAGAGAGAGAGAGAGAGAGAGAGAGAGAGAGAGGTGGGTGATGGTGATTGAATATCATTGATATAGTAGGTACTTCAGAAAACAGGGTCATACTTACTCACAAATGGTGGGGAAGGATAGACCCACAAAGGCACTAGACAGGTACTCAGTGTACATTTCATTGGCTACTCCTTCCAGGTAATACTTCTGCCACGTGTCCTCTTCAATCTGACACAATAACAGATAAAACATGGCTTGCAAATGTACAACATGTTATCATGAACATACTTTTATTTGACTCGCACAAACGTTAACAAAGTGACCATAAAGCAAATAACCCTGTAAATGTAGGTACATCTACAAAATAGTCTGAATATTCCCTTCATTAGTCTCGACTAGGACCCAGGCACCTACAGACAAAGTGTGACCAGAAGATGGAGAACAATGCTGTACAAAAGCCTGTGAAAAAGTGGAATAGTATTAGTTCAATATCCCCAGCTCTTCCTGGTCATTAGAGCTGGATTTGAACGAGCGACCTAGGGATTACAATCTGTTTAGCTCTCCCCAACATGTACCTTGATGAAGGACCTCATGGAGAATAGGTTGGCCAGCATGGTGGAGAGGCCTTGAGCCAGACAACTCTGTGCGATGAAGCCAAGCTTCAGCTCAGCAAGACAAATGGCATCGTCACCCTCCTTCCAGTTCCAACTGGGAATGTTCAAAAGGTGGGCCTGGGGACACGCAGGAAAGATGCAGGGATATTAAGGTTCCAAAATGTTGGTAACTGTCACATAATTCCCAGGCTTTCTAGAAATCCTGGTTGGAGGATTCCGAATGTCCTGCTTAATCCATTCTGATTCCGGGATTCTGGGAAAACCTGGGAATTTTGGGAAAATTGACAGAATTTTTTGCAGGTGCAGGAGGAGCCTCCGCTAGAGTTCAATGAGACAGTGTAATCAGTAGCACTCTGAAGGGGTTGTGCTGAACACACCTTGTTGTGGTACTGTAACATCTGGGTAATGATTCTGATCTTCGGGTGGTAGTTCTTGATGGATATCACCCTGGAATATTGTTACAACGAACAACGTAAGACCCATCTACAGAGTCTAGGACTCAGCAGATACACAGTTTTCTTCCTTAGGGAACTTGAGAGTTGACATTGGCGTATTGTAAGGCAGTCAGTTATAACAGTCAATTCTCTTCGGTACTTTATGTATTATCAATGCATTTCTCCAAAAGACATTTTCACATACTCTCAAGCATAATCTTTGTCATCTAGTCATGTATCAAGGGGATAGTAAATTGAATATGTTTTGTATATCAACATAACTTTACAATGGATATTTGTACAACACAATAGGTTGGTTAAATTGTCTCAGTACCTCATGATGTTGGAAGCATCCTCAGCATCAGGGTCTGCACAGTATTTATTAGCTAGGATCAAACAGGCGTCTGCTGACTCTATCTGAGGGATGACAGAGAGATTAAGACCTGACTATCTGAGGGATGACAGAGAGATTAAGACCTGACTATCTGAGGGATGACAGAGAGATTAAGACCTGACTATCTGAGGGATGACAGATTGATTAAGACCTGACTATCTGAGGGATGACAGAGAGATTAAGACCTGACTATCTGAGGGATGACAGAGAGATAAGACCTGACTATCTGAGGGATGACTGAGAGATAAGACCTGACTATCTGAGGGATGACAGAGAGATAAAACCTGACTATCTGAGGGATGACAGAGAGATTAAGACCTGACTATCTGAGGGATGACAGAGAGATTAAGACCTGACTATCTGAGGGATGACAGAGAGATAAGACCTGACTATCTGAAGGATGACAGAGAGATTAGACCTGACTATCTGAGGGATGACAGAGAGATTAGACCTGACTATCTGAGGGATGACAGAGAGATTAAGACCTGACTATCTGAGGGATGACAGAGAGATTAAGACCTGACTATCTGAGGGATGACAGAGAGATTAAGACCTGACTATCTGAGGGATGACAGATTGATTAAGACCTGACTATCTGAGGGATGACAGAGAGATTAAGACCTGACTATCTGAGGGATGACAGAGAGATAAGACCTGACTATCTGAAGGATGACAGAGAGATTAGACCTGACTATCTGAGGGATGACAGAGAGATTAGACCTGACTATCTGAGGGATGACAGAGAGATAAGACCTGACTATCCGAGGGATGACAGAGAGATTAAGACCTGACTATCTGAGGGATGACAGAGAGATAAGACCTGACTATCTGAAGGATGACAGAGAGATTAGACCTGACTATCTGAGGGATGACAGAGAGATTAAGACCTGACTATCTGAGGGATGACAGAGATATAAGACCTGACTATATGAGGGATGACAGAGAGATTAAGACCTGACTATCTGAGGGATGACAGAGAGATAAGACCTGACTATCTGAGGGATGACAGAGAGATTAAGACCTGACTATCTGAGGGATGACAGAGAGATTAAGACCTGACTATCTGAGGGATGACAGAGAGATAAGACCTGACTATCTGAGGGATGACAGAGAGATAAGACCTGACTATCTGAGGGATGAAAGAGAGATTAAGACCTGACTATCTGAGGGATGACAGAGAGATTAAGACCTGACTATCTGAGGGATGACAGAGAGATAAGACCTGACTATCTGAGGGATGACAGAGAGAAGACCTGACTATCTGAGGGATGACAGAGAGATAAAACCTGACTATCTGAGGGATGACAGAGAGATTAAGACCTGACTATCTGAGGGATGACAGAGAGATTAGACCTGACTATCTGAGGGATGACAGAGAGATAAGACCTGAGTATCTGAGGGATAAAAGAGAGATAAGACCTGACTATCTGAGGGATGACAGAGAGATAAGACCTGACTATCTGAAGGATGACAGAGAGATTAGACCTGACTATCTGAGGGATGACAGAGAGATTAAGACCTGACTATCTGAGGGATGACAGAGATATAAGACCTGACTATATGAGGGATGACAGAGAGATTAAGACCTGACTATCTGAGGGATGACAGAGAGATAAGACCTGACTATCTGAGGGATGACAGAGAGATAAGACCTGACTATCTGAGGGATGACAGAGAGATTAAGACCTGACTATCTGAGGGATGACAGAGAGATAAGACCTGACTATCTGAGGGATGACAGAGAGATAAGACCTGACTATCTGAGGGATGAAAGAGAGATTAAGACCTGACTATCTGAGGGATGACAGAGAGATTAAGACCTGACTATCTGAGGGATGACAGAGAGATAAGACCTGACTATCTGAGGGATGACAGAGAGATAAGACCTGACTATCTGAGGGATGACAGAGAGATAAGACCTGACTATCTGAGGGATGACAGAGAGATAAAACCTGACTATCTGAGGGATGACAGAGAGATTAAGACCTGACTATCTGAGGGATGACAGAGAGATTAGACCTGACTATCTGAGGGATGACAGAGAGATAAGACCTGACTATCTGAGGGATGACAGAGAGATAAGACCTGACTATCTGAGGGATGACAGAGAGATAAGACCTGACTATCTGAGGGATGACAGAGAGATAAGACCTGACTATCTGAGGGATGACAGAGAGATAAGACCTGACTATCTGAGGGATGACAGAGAGATAAGACCTGACTATCTGAGGGATGACAGAGAGATTAAGACCTGACTATCTGAGGGATGACAGAGAGATTAAGACCTGACTATCTGAGGGATGACAGAGAGACTAGATTAAGAACTGACTCTATACAGACAGAGCCTGAGTCCCAAATGGCATCCAATGGCCCATAGGGCTCTGGTCAATAGTAGTGCACTATGTAGGGAATAGGGTACCATTTGGGATGCAGGCAGACTCAGGACATTAGACAGATGCCAACCACCCAGGTGCTTCATCTAAAGACACCACAGCAGCATCAAAGAGATCATATCTACATTAATTCAGAGCTATGAACAGTAGCTATCATACATCACAGAGCATTTCATTTCTAACTTCTAACAAAGTATTATGTTCTTGTCGTATTTAGGCTATTTATTTACCTTTTATAAATCTCAATGACTTACCTGGCTGCTAAATGATGTGTCAATGAATGTTTGACAGTAAAAAAAAAAAACAATACAATTATAAAAACCTTTGTGAACTCTTTATAAAGGTAACTGTATTGTAACTCTTTATAAAGGTAACCAACCGTATTGTAACTCTTTATAAAGGTAACCAACCATATTGTAACTCTTTATAAAGGTAACCAACCATATTGTAACTCTTTATAAAGGTAACTGTTTTGTGAGTGTGACCAAATTTTACTTGTACAATAAGGACCTGGTACAGTTCTTGAAGAGTTGGCTGGAGAAGCACTGTTGAGGCTGTTTGCTCTGCTAGCGGCTGTGAGGAATGAGTCAGGTAGATTCATATGCATTGAAACAGGCCGGTTACCTTGACTCTGGCCAGGTCGTGTGGGTTGAGAACAGACCCCTGGTAGAACTCCACCTGGGTGAAGTGCCGTTTAAACAAGGCTTCCAGCTCAAGATTAGGGGAAATACTGGGATAGAAAGTAGAGTTTGTTAATGTTAACCGAGGCCTTCACCTCAAGATTAGGTTTAGCACTGGGATAGACAGGAGACATGTGTTAATGTTAGGGGGTCTGAGTGGGGTCTCTCCTCAGCAAGTCAATGTGCAATTCATTGTGTAGTAATTGAAGTGTAATTTATTGTCACGCATTACAATAAATGTAGCTGTCTGGCTCTACCAACGGTTTCCATGGATATGGATGCTTATCAGGATATAGTCATTGTAGAGTCTGAGTATTCCAAAACAAGGGAAAGGTGGTGGCAGTTCCCGAAAGGTTGTTTGGGTCATTTATGGGAGCTGCTATCACCTTTCCTTCTCTGAAACACTCAGTATTGTTATGAGTATTGGGGCCATTTTCCCAGACTCAGATTAAACCTAAAGTCCTGGAATAAAACACACTTTTAATGGACTTTCAATTTCCCATTGAGTATGGTTTTTTTAAGTCAAGGACTAGGCTTAATCTGGGTCCGGGAAACTGGCCCGTAAAGTGTAAAGGGAAAAACATGGTGCACTTACTTATGGAGAAAAACAATTTCTACACTGACATCATCCCTGTCCTTGTGTAGGAAGTCTTTCAGGAAGTTGGACACACTTTCAAGGGTAATATGACCACAGACCACGATGTGCCTACAGGAAATAAGATCCAGGAATAGTCATAAGATTTAAACTATGGTTTGCTAAAAGCTGCAGCCAAAATAAGGACGTTGATAAAACTGCTGAAGGGATGTTTCACATTCTTTCTTGACTCTGAAAATAAAGTGAAATCATATGTTGGATCTGACAGAAAAAAATAAAAAGTGTCCACGCCACAGTAAAAAGTCAATAAAAAAAAGGACCTGAAAAAGTATGTTTCTTTGTAGACAAAAAAAATGACATATCATTCTCCCTGGTTTCTACAGTACATGTTCTTTTGATGAACAGCAGTCCATTGTTATGTGAACAGGTGGCAGTACTAAAGCCTTTATACTGTACAGTCAGTCCTGTGTAAGGCCTGAAGGACAGGTCAGGAAAGATCACAGAGCAGAGCGCATTCTGGCTTCCCAGTAGCAGATTAAAAAGGATGAGAATTTCCTTTTTTGGAGATTACGATGCGATTGCTACATTCTACAATCCAGGAAAGAGCTTATCTTTAGCAAGATACATCTTGCCTCCACATTGGGGTAGCTTTCCATCAGACAGTGTCCCTGCTACAGGATAGTACCTGCAGGATTGTGAGATAAACTCTTCATCGTGAGATAAACTCAGGATGGGGTTAAGAAGGGCATTTCTTTAAGCTGTTATTGCAATGGTCAGTTCCATCACGTACCAAACCTACAAGTAATATATACATACTGACAACTCACATACTGCACATGGTATTGAAATAAGTCTAACATTGTATCTTATTACATTTCTTATTTATCGTATTGTATCTTGTTTATGTTATAGCATTGGGTATATTATTATGTGAATATTACTGAGATGTTCTATTTATATGTATATATGAAAATGGGAATGTATAGACAGTGTGACGGAGACATAAGAAAATGAATCACTTGAAACAGAAATACTTCAGAATGCAGAAGGAAGGAGAAGATAATCAATTACCAACACAGGCTTTGACTAAAGAGACTTGGCTAACGAGACTTGACTAAAGAGACTTGGCTAAAGAGACTTGACTAGAGACTTGACTAAAGAGACTTACTAAAGAGACTTGACTAAAGAGACTTGGCTAAAGAGACTTGACTAAAGAGACTTGGCTAAAGAAACTTGGCTAAAGAGACTTGACTAAAGAGACTTGACTAGTGACTTGGCTAAAGAGACTTGACTAAAGAGACTTGCCTAAAGAGACTTGCCTAAAGAGACTTAACTAAAGAGACTTGGCTAAAGAAACTTGGCTAAAGAGACTTACTAAAGAGACTTGACTAAAGTGACTTGACTAAAGAGACTTGACTAAAGAGACTTGGCTAAAGAAACTTGGCTAAAGAGACTTGACTAAAGAGACTTGACTAAAGAGACTTGACTAAAGAGACTTGACTAAAGAAACTTGGCTAAAGAGACTTGACTAAAGAGACTTGACTAGTGACTTGGCTAAAGAGACTTGACTAAAGAGACTTGCCTAAAGAGACTTGACTAAAGAGACTTGACTAAAGAGACTTGGCTAAAGAAACTTGGCTAAAGAGACTTGACTAAAGAGACTTGACTAGTGACTTGGCTAAAGAGACTTGACTAAAGAGACTTGGCTAAAGAGACTTGACTAAAGAGACTTGACTAGTGACTTGGATAAAGAGACTTGACTAAAGAGACTTAACTAAAGAGAATTGCCTAAAGAGACTTGACTAGAGACTTGGCTAAAGAGACTTGCCTAAAGAGACTTGACTAAAGAGACTTACCTAAAGAGACTTAACTAGAGACTTGACTAAAGAGACTTGACTAAAGAGACTTGACTAAAGAGACTTGGCTAAAGAAACTTGGCTAAAGAGACTTGACTAGTGACTTGACTAAAGAGACTTGACTAAAGAGACTTGACTAAAGAGACTTGGCTAAAGAGACTTGACTAAAGAGACTTGGCTAAAAAGACTTGACTAAAGAGACTTGACTAAAGAGACTTGGCTAAAGAGACTTGGCTAAAGAGACTTGTCTAAAGAGACTTGACTAAAGAGACTTGGCTAAAGAGACTTGACTAAAAAGACTTGACTAAAGAGACTTGGATAAAGAGACTTGCCTAAGGAGACTTGCCTAAAGAGACTTGCCCAAAGAGACTTGGCTAAAGAGACTTGACTAAAGAGACTTGCCTAAAGAGACTTGACTAGAGACTTGACTAAAAAGACTTGACTAAAGAGACTTGACTAAAGAGACTTGACTAAAGAAACTTGACTAAAGAGACTTGACTAGAGACTTGGCTAAAGAGACTTGACTAAATATACTTGCTAAAGTGACTTGACTAAAGAGACTTGACTAAAGAGACTTGACTAAAGAGACTTGCCTAAAGAGACTTGCCTAAAGAGACTTGGCTAAAGAGACTTGGCTAAAGAGACTTGGCTAAAGAGACCTGACTAAAGACTTGACTAAAGAGACTTACCTAAAGAGACTTGACTAAAGAGACTTGACTAATGAGACTTGCCTAAAGAGACTTGACTAGAGACTTGACTAAAGAGACTTGACTAAAAAGACTTGACTAAAGCGACTTGGCTAAAGAAATTTGACTAAAGAGACTTGACTAGAGACTTGAGTAAAGAGACTTGGATAAAAAGACTTGGCTAAAGAGACTTGACTAAAGAGACTTGACTAAAGAGACTTAACTAAAAAGACTTGACTAAACAGACTTGCCTAAAGAGACTTGCCTAAAGAGACTTGACTAGAGACTTGAGTAAAGAGACTTGGATAAAGAGACTTGGCTAAAGAGACTTGACTAAAGAGACTTGACTAAAGAGACTTCACTAAAGAGACTTGACTAAAGAGACTTCACTAAAGAGACTAGACTAAACAGACTTGCCTAAAGAGACTTGCCTAAAGAGACTTGACTAGAGACTTGACTAAAGAGACTTGGCTAAAGAGACTTGACTAAAGAGACTTTGTTAAAGAGACTTGACTAAAGAGACTTGCCTAAAGAGACTTGCCTAATTAGACTTGACTAGAGACTTGACTAAAGAGACTTGACTAAAGAGATTTTGCTAAAGAAACATGACTAAAGAGACTTGCCTAAAGAGACTTGCTAAAGAGACTTGACAAAAGAGACTTGCCTAAAAAGACTTGACTAAAGACTTGACTAAAGAGACTTGGCTAAAGAGACTTGACTAAAGAGACTTGACTAAAGAGACTTGCCTAAAAAGACTTGACTAGAGACTTGACTAAAGAGACTTGGCTAAAGAGACTTGCTAAAGAGACTTGACTAGAGACTTGCCTAAAGAGACTTGGCTAAAGAGACTTGACTAAAGAGACTTGGCTAAAGAGACTTGACTAAAGAGACTTGGCTAAAGAGACTTGACTAGAGACTTGACTAAAGAGACTTGACTAAAGAGACTTGGTTAAAGAGACTTGACTAAAGAGACTTGCCTAAAGAGACTTGCCTAATTAGACTTGACTAGAGACTTGACTAAAGAGACTTGCCTAAAAAGACTTGACTAGAGAATTGACTAAAGAGACTTGACTAAAGAGACTTGACTAAAGAGACTTGGCTAAAGAAACTTGACTAAAGAGACTTGACTAAAGACTTGACTAAAGATACTTGGCTAAAAAGACTTGACTAAAGAGACTTGCCTAAAGAGACTTAACTAGAGACTTGACTAGAGACTTGACTAAAGAGACTTGACTAAAGAGACTTGGCTAAAGAAACTTGACTAAAGAGACTTGACTAAAGAGACTTGACTAAAGAGACTTAACTAAAAAGACTTGACTAAACAGACTTGCCTAAAGATACTTGCCTAAAGAGACTTGCCTAAAGAGACTTGACTAGAGACTTGACTAAAGAGACTTGGCTAAAGAGACTTGGCTAGAGAGACTTGACTAAAGAGACTTGACTAAAGAGACTTGACTAAAGACACTTGACTAAAGAGACTTGACTAAAGAGACTTGACTAAAAGGAAGTCCCCAAAAATTATCCACAACAAATTAAACAACAAAAAATGTAAAAGCGAGCCAAGAGTAGTTCTTTCAGAGGGTTGAGGCATCCAGGGATTTAGGGCAGAATCCTACTGTACTTTGAGAAACACGTGTGTAACTTGAATTTCTGCGTGAATCATGCATTGATTGATGTCAATGGGAGATTTGCATGGAAATTTGAGTTATGCGCACACATCTCAAGGTAGTGTTTGGCCCTCAGGGTGTAGGTCTGACTGAAGATTAAGGCCAGGAATGTAGCAGGGCTTGGAAAATCAAATGAACTGGTGGTACCAGACAAAAAAAATAACAAGGAAATAAAAGTTAACTAGAAGCAAGCGAGGAACATGCAAGAGCGTATGTGGACATGCAAAAGATGCAAAAAGTGGGTAGCTAGACCACTTTATTAACATTCATTTCAAATAATCTGGGAGTAAATTAAATGTAGATTAGCTGATTATTTAACCGCAGGTTTGTTAGGACACTTAAGACAAGTATTATTATTTGTTGTTATTGTGCAATATTTTCAATGACATCATCTCTGTCATCAAGATAGAACACATCATGTTAAAAATGCAGTACATTCATGAATTTAGAAATGCTATAAAAAATTACTACAGCTATAGTTGGAATCAGTCCTGACTTTACGTGCAAAAAAAAAAATATATACAGTGGGGAAAAAAAGTATTTAGTCAGCCACCAATTGTGCAAGTTCTCCCACTTAAAAAGATGAGGGAGGCCTGTAATTTTCATCATAGGTACACGTCAACTATGATAGACAAAATGAGAAAAAATATTCCAGAAAATCACATTGTAGGATTTTTAATGAATTTATTTGCAAATTATGGTGGAAAATAAGTATTTGGTCAATATCAAAAGTTTCTCAATACTTTGTTATATACCCTTTGTTGGCAATGACACAGGTCAAACGTTTTCTGTAAGTCTTCACAAGGTTTTCACACACTGTTGCTGGTATTTTGGCCCATTCCTCCATGCAGATCTCCTCTAGAGCAGTGATGTTTTGGGGTTGTCGCTGGGCAACACGGACTTTCAACTCCCTCCAAATATTTTCTATGGGGTTGAGATCTGGAGACTTCAGGACCTTGAAATGCTTCTTACGAAGCCACTCCTTCGTTGCCCGGGTGGTGTGTTTGGGATCATTGTCATGCTGAAAGACCCAGCCACGTTTCATCTTCAATGCCCTTGCTGATGGAAGGAGGTTTTCACTCAAAATCTCACGATACATGGCCCCATTCATTTTTCCTTTACACGGATCAGTCGTCCTGGTCCCTTTGCAGAAAAACAGCCCCAAAGTATGATGTTTTCACTCCCATGCTTCACAGTAGATATGGTGTTCTTTGGATGCAACTCAGCATTCTTTGTCCTCCAAACACGACAAGTTGAGTTTTTACCAAAAAGTTCTATTTTGGTTTCATCTGACCATATGACTTTCTCCCAATCCTCTTCTGGATGCACTCTAGCAAACTTCAGACGGGCCTGGACATGTACTGGCTTAAGCAGGGGGACACGTCTAGCACTGCAGGATTTGAGTCCCTGGCGGCGTAGTGTGTTACTAATGGTAGGCTTTGTTACTTTGGTCCCAGCTCTCTGCAGGTCATTCACTAGGTCCCCCCCGTGTGGTTCTGGGATTTTTGCTCACCGTTCTTGTGATCATTTTGACCCCACGGGGTGAGATCTTGCGTGGAGCCCCAGATCGAGGGAGATTATCAGTGGTCTTGTATGTCTTCCATTTCCTAATAATTGCTCCCAAAGTTGATTTCTTCAAACCAAGCTGCTTACCTATTGCAGATTCATTCTTCCCAGCCTGGTGCAGGTCTACAATTTTGTTTCTGGTGTCCTTTGACAGCTCTTTGGTCTTGGCCATAGTGGAGTTTGGAGTGTGACTGTTTGAGGTTGTGGACAGGTGTCTTTTATACTGATAACAAGTTCAAACAGGTGCCATTAATACAGGTAACGAGTGGAGGACAGAGGAGCCTCTTAAAGAAGAAGTTACTGGTCTGTGAGAGCCAGAAATCTTGCTTGTTTGTAGGTGACCAAATACTTATTTTCCACCATAATTTGCAAATAAATTCATTAAAAATCCTACAATGTGATTTTCTGGAATTTTTTTTCTCATTTTGTCTGTCATATTTGACGTGTACCTATGCTGAAAATTACAGGCCTCTCTCATCTTTTTAAGTGGGAGAACTTGCACAATTGGTGGCTGACTAAATACTTTTTTTCCCCACTGTATATATAATAATATTTGCATTGTGGTGGGTGGCAAGATGCATATGATTGGCAAACACAAAACACAGACACAAACATGTAAGCGTTCTAGTAAATAAACGAGCAAAACACTCAAGCATATAGCAAATAATGCTTTTGACACAATGACGGGCTAGCACACAAATACCGGTACAAAGCAATAGTGTAAGCTTTTCATGGCCAAACTCTCCAGTCACCTGTGTGACTCCCCCCCCCCCCCAAAAAAAAAATTAAATAAAATAATAATAATAATAATAATAATCTCTACTTTTCAATATAAAACATTTTAGAATAATTACTGGTACCCCTCTTTAGGAGAGGGGGAAACTTGAGAAGTCACACCAAAACCACACCTTTTAGAATCATTTTTTGTTTGTTTATTTGTTTGACTTACTTTCTGCCTCGGGTCGAGTTATAACTCCCTCCATATTTCTTCCGATTAAGGATGAGAGCAGCAATTTCTGGCACGTAGCGAGCAAACATGGCCTACATGCATGGAACAGAGAAAGAAAAGGGCATGCAGAGGACAGTTCTACTGCAGGCAGAGGCAGTAGAGCCTCCCAGTGATACTTACTTTCTCCCATTAACCGCACTATAGGAACCACCATATTTCTTGCGGTTTCCTATTAACTCTATGATTTCAGGGACGTAGCTCGCAAACATGGCCTAAGGAGAAGATAGGAGACAGAAGAAGAGACTAAAAAAAAGATAGGCAAAAGAGAGAGCAGGGCGTCTATTTTTGCTTAAAATGTATCCGTAAAATCTGAAAATTCAAGAATTTTTTTTGACAAAAAAAAAGAAATAGAATAGAAAATGTGCAAAAACTGTTAACTGCTCTGGATACAATAGGTGATAGATATAAAAAGTTAGATTACTACATTATGGTAAAAGTTAGAACACAATCTGAAATCATGTAAAGTTTTTCATATTCAGATTCTAGGGAGAGAGAAAAAAAGATAAGCAATGAAAGAAAAAAAATGTCAGGAAATTTAACTTAGCCAGCTTTTACGGATATTTAGTTAGGAAAAAAAGCAGGAAAAAATGACACAGTTGGCCAACTGTATGCCAATCTGTGATTTAAAAAGTTTAGAGTAATAAAAAGGAAGAAAAAAACCTTAAATGCCATGTTTTGTCCAACAAACACTTATGCCAGGTTGATTTGAATAGGACAGCCTACTGTAACATAGCTGCACATCAATTCATTAAATTAGCTAAACTATTATGTATTAATCGAATATATGTTAAGCCTTGTGTGTGCTTAAATTTGGCTTGTAATGTAATGTATAAATGTACAGTATATACAACATATATATAGTAGTACTGTACTACTGTCTGAACTAACTACTATAGTAGTCCTGTACTACTGTCTGAACTAACTACTATAGTAGTCCTGTACTACTGTCTGAACTAACTACTATAGTAGTACTGTACTACTGTCTGAACTAACTACTATAGTAGTACTGTACTACTGTCTGAACTAACTACTATAGTAGTCCTGTACTACTGTCTGAACTAACTACTATAGTAGTCATGTACTACTGTCTGAACTAACTACTATAGTAGTCCTGTACTACTGTCTGAACTAACTACTATAGTAGTACTGTACTACTGTCTGAACTAACTACTATAGTAGTACTGTACTACTGTCTGAACTAACTACTATAGTAGTCCTGTACTACTGTCTGAACTAACTACTATAGTAGTCCTGTACTACTGTCTGAACTAACTACTATAGTAGTACTGTACTACTGTCTGAACTAACTACTATAGTAGTACTGTACTACTGTCTGAACTAACTACTATAGTAGTACTGTACTACTGTCTGAACTAACTACTATAGTAGTACTGTACTACTGTCTGAACTAACTACTATAGTAGTACTGTACTACTGTCTGAACTAACTACTATAGTAGTACTGTACTACTGTCTGAACTAACTACTATAGTAGTACTGTACTACTGTCTGAACTAACTACTATAGTAGTCCTGTACTACTGTCTGAACTAACTACTATAGTAGTACTGTCCTACTGTCTGAACTAACTACTATAGTAGTACTGTACTACTGTCTGAACTAACTACTATAGTAGTACTGTACTACTGTCTGAACTAACTACTATAGTAGTACTGTACTACTGTCTGAACTAACTACTATAGTAGTCCTGTACTACTGTCTGAACTAACTACTATAGTAGTACTGTACTACTGTCTGAACTAACTACTATAGTAGTCCTGTACTACTGTCTGAACTAACTACTATAGTAGTACTGTACTACTGTCTGAACTAACTACTATAGTAGTACTGTACTACTGTCTGAACTAACTACTATAGTAGTCATGTACTACTGTCTGAACTAACTACTATAGTAGTACTGTACTACTGTCTGAACTAACTACTATAGTAGTACTGTACTACTGTCTGAACTAACTACTATAGTAGTACTGTACTACTGTCTGAACTAACTACTATAGTAGTACTGTACTACTGTCTGAACTAACTACTATAGTAGTACTGTCCTACTGTCTGAACTAACTACTATAGTAGTCCTGTACTACTGTCTGAACTAACTACTATAGTAGTCCTGTACTACTGTCTGAACTAACTACTATAGTAGTACTGTACTACTGTCTGAACTAACTACTATAATAGTACTGTACTACTGTCTGAACTAACTACTATAGTAGTCATGTACTACTGTCTGAACTAACTACTATAGTAGTACTGTACTAATGTCTGAACTAACTACTATAGTAGTACTGTCCTACTGTCTGAACTAACTACTATAGTAGTACTGTACTACTGTCTGAACTAACTACTATAGTAGTCCTGTACTAATGTCTGAACTAACTACTATAGTAGTACTGTACTACTGTCTGAACTAACTACTATAGTAGTACTGTACTACTGCCTGAACTAAGCCTTCTTCCATTGTTATACAAAATAGAAATAATCAAGTAAAATCAACATAATAACAGTTGAATGGTTTTGCTTGCATCATGCTAACTGTCTGCTGTGTGTTACTGGTATAAACTGATGTGCCATGTTGACCATCACGCTGGTCTATACATCACTCCTTTCACTGTGTTTGTTGGAATTTGGGGAGGGGGAAGCTCAAGCATTGGGTCATCTGAAACCGTACATTATTTTAGTTAACAGTGGGAACCATTATCAAACCAATCTTACTCGGTTTGAACCATACAGCAATTCAGTATATACTCAGAAATAAAACTATACAATATGATAATAGTAAATGTAAATGTATATACCTTCAGTGCAATTATTATATAATAAGTATTATAGGCGTATAATACTTACAAATATAATACATTTGACAATAATTAACTGCCATGGGTAACTCAGCCACAACAAAACATCAACTACAAGACAATAATAGAGCTTCGATTTCAACAGGCTTTGAAGTGCAAAGACTTTCCAGCTATTGGTAAGAGCAGCAGGGATAGGTATCGTGATGGTTGGAGGTGTGATCGTATGCATGAAGGATATAAGCGTTATATAGGATTATATATATAATAAAATAAGAGGGATTTTTACCAAACCACCAAGGATGAAGAACACCATGAAAAGTCGGCCCAGGGTGGTTTTTGCATACACGTCTCCATAGCCCACAGTGGACATGGTAACCATGAGCAAGTAGACACATTCCCAGTAGGAAAGTGACTGGGAATTTTGGAAGTTTTCCCAAGGATCCCCTGAGTTTTCCACCTAGAACAAAGGTCAAAATACTGGATATTGAAAGAGAGGAAAATGCAGAGCCTTTTTCATGTACTCAATCTTGTATTACAACTCACTCACTCACTCACTCACTCACTCACTCACTCACTCATTCACTCACTCACTCACTCACTCACTCACTTACCTAATGTATTATTTGCATACTCAGTTATTTACTTAGTTACTTTGTTACTCACTCACATATAACTTATCAATGATGTACTGTCTCCAGAACTGTAATAAACATTTTCATAAGCAATGACTATGTTACCATCTAAAGGCACTACACATTTTAAAAACAGACTCAAACATATTCCACAGTTATAACATTAATTAAGGTGAGGCATTGTGTAGCTATATCTCTGTAGCTGTATCTCTGTAGGATATCTCTGTAGGATATCTACTGAATGTAGGATATCTCTGGAGGATATCACTGTAGGATATCGCTAAAGGATATCGCTGTAGAATATCTCTGTAGCTATATCTCTGTAGCTGTATCTCTGTAGGATATCTCTGTAGGATATCTACTGAATGTAGGATATCTCTGGAGGATATCACTGTAGGATATCGCTAAAGGATATCGCTGTAGAATATCTCTGTAGCTATATCTCTGTAGCTGTATCTCTGTAGGATATCTCTGTAGGATATCTACTGAATGTAGGATATCTCTGGAGGATATCACTGTAGGATATCGCTGTAGAATATCTCTGTAGCTATATCTCTGTAGCTGTATCTCTGTAGGATATCTCTGTAGATATATCTCTCTGTAGGATATGTATGTAGCCCTTTCCTGCAGTCAAATTACCAAACCTCCCTCTAGTGGGATCATGGGTGGAATGGTATTCATATTTTTCATAATTTCATAATTAATCAACATATTTTTTTTTGTTTAACTGCTGAAAATCCGGTGTTTCTATGTCAAACGGTTTTGTTACATTTCAGTCTTCTGTGATGTATATAAAGTGTAATATTGGGAAGCAAACTCAAAATTGAATACATTTAAACTCTATATCTGACATGGTACAGGTGTCTTATTTTTCTTTAAGCCCATAACCATATGTGTGTGAGGTGTATACTTTTCTTTCAAAGTAGATTTGTTTAAGACTACCTAGAATCACTCTGTGTGACCCTGATTTAGCCCACTGCAGTGTCAAAAGGGGCTAGGTCGTGCAATACTTTACTTAAAATGAATGTCCATCCCTGTCTGTTAGATGTGTCAGAGACTGAATATTTACAATCATATAGTTCTTCTGTTTTGCCTTTACGGCGCTGGGTAACTTACCAAATGTATGAAGCCTGCAGCTGTTAGCCATGTGCTTATGAAGATTGAACATAAGTTCACCAGTTTTATGGAATTGCTATTGAAAACAAGAGAGCCAGACGATATCAGTGAACATTTGATAGTGTCCAACGCCAAAAGACCTGCCTTGTGAACGTTTAAACAAAGTGTACAGGTACAGGATCCATATTTGGTAATACAATTAAACGTCGGTAGCATTTTAACTGAACTGTTATTTAAAATAGTGCCGTACTATAGTCATGACCATAACAGAAAGTAGTTTGGCTGCTCCAGTTGTACATATCTGCCCTTGCACTATATGTGCCTAATGGGGATTTTGTTTGAAGAACATCCTTTGGGATAAAGTATGATATCTGCTAACAGAACCTCCTTTGGGATAAAGTATGATATCTGCTAACAGAACCTCCTTTGGGATAAAGGATGATATCTGCTAACAGAACCTCCTTTGGGATAAAGTATGATATCTGCTAACAGAACCTCCTTTGGGATAAAGGATAATATCTGGTTGCAGAACCTCCTTTGGGATAAAGGATGATATCTGCTAACAGAACCTCCTTTGGGATAAAGGATGATATCTGCTAACAGAACCTCCTTTGGGATAAAGTATGATATCTGCTAACAGAACCTCCTTTGGGATAAAGTATGATATCTGCTAACAGAACCTCCTTTGGGATAAAGTATGATATCTGCTAACAGAACCTCCTTTGGGATAAAGTATGATATCTGCTAACAGAACCTCCTTTGGGATAAAGTATGATATCTGTTAACAGAACCTCCTTTGGGATAAAGGATAATATCTGGTTGCAGAACCTCCTTTGGGATAAAGTATGATATCTGCTAGCAGAACCTCCTTTGGGATAAAGGATAATATCTGGTTGCAGAACCTCCTTTGGGATAAAGTATGATATCTGCTAACAGAACCTCCTTTGGGATAAAGTATGATATCTGCTAACAGAACCTCCTTTGGGATAAAGTATGATATCTGCTAACAGAACCTCCTTTGGGATAAAGGATAATATCTGGTTGCAGAACCTCCTTTGGGATAAAGGATGATATCTGCTAACAGAACATCCTTTGGGATAAAGGATAATATCTGGTTGCAGAACCTCCTTTGGGATAAAGCATGATATCTGCTAACAGAACATCCTTTGGGATAAAGCATGATATCTGGTTACACACTGAGCTGCTCAGCCGACATTATTATGTAACAGCAACAAAGCAACCCCCCCCCCCCAAAAAAACGTGCTTTAATCCAAAAACGTTTTTATTCTTATGAAATATCACAAAATATTATTTCAAAATCCAAAATCCAAAATTAATGACGAACTAGCTTTCATGGCCCTTCACTTTTCAATGCAGAATCTACTGTGCATACAAATCTTCCTAAGGTCTTACTGTATATTCCTACGGTAATGTTACAGTGCTTACTGTATATTCCTAAAGTAATGTTACAGTTACTTGCATTGTCCTGTCCAGTATTAGTCTGGCCTGAGCCCAGTCCATTTATATACTGTTTGTTCTGTCCTGCTCTGCCCTTACCTTCATCACAGTTAATGAGTCTGGGGATTATTCTAAAGCATTTTGTTGAGCTATAAGCTTCTTCCTGACAGATGTGCATCACAAGCTTTAATTCTAAGCAGTGGGGTAAATGATATAATTCATCATGCTGCATGATGTCCAATAGGTTTCAAAGAGCAGAATCATCAATTCAGAATCAATTTGGAATTGAAGTAAAATTGAATATATGGTATATTATACATCCTAAAGAACAATACAGAACATGTTATAATTGTAGTTTTTAAAGTGAAATATATTATTTGCTTGTTATCACAGCAGTACGGTGTAATTTAATACGGAAACTTATTTCTTTCCCCAAATATGACAGAAATACCCCAAACTGTTCCCCAGTAATCCACCAGGTCTGAAAGTAGGACATGCTCATTTGACTAGTTTCAAATAAAAAAAAATATTTGATCCAATAACAAAGTTGGATCAAAGTTGCACAAGTTCAGAGAGGAGGTTCTATATTCAACAGTTTCCAGTAGCTACTGTACATTAAAAAGGCCACACTATATCAGAAGAGACAGTAAATGCATTGTATAATTGTACCTGTGTCAATATTCATCACAGATGAAGTCAGAATTACAAACATTATCATAACATAGCGCATGCAAATATTTGGAATACTACTAATTAGAATGAATACAAAATCGAATTCTACTTAAATTAAATACACTGAAGTTGGAGAAAATAATATTGCACTTACCTTGTTTTTAATATATTCAAAAACTGTAAGATTTCTGAGAACTGTATCAATCTTAAGGCCCTTAAAAACCTCAAGCCTGTGTGAGAGAAAAGTACAGGTAGAAGTTACTCAGAGTGAATTCTTTGCACATGTTATTTACATCAAGTCATTGTTATTCGCCTGTACACAGTAAAGAAAGTACAATCACAGCAAACTAAATTGCATACCTTTGAAGCCTTCATCCATCTTCAAAAGCTTAAATGGATTCATGGCTAATAACAAACTAAAGTACCCTTAAAAAACAAAAATAGCAGCGCCAAAACACAACCAAGGTATAGGCCTCTCAAAAAACAAACAGCAGCAGTGAAGCAAGTAGCAGAAACTGCAAAAACAAAAAATTTAAAAACCTTATTCAAAACAACACACTCTGCATCAAAGAAACTTCTGAGGAATAAATACACTGCCAATGTCTCATACAGAGTTTTAATCTCAGGAGACTCACTAAATCACAAAGCACAAGCATCTACCAGATCCATTTTTTCATTACTAAGGACTAAAACAGCAAGAGATGAAAACCTGGATTAGTCAGACCAAAGACAGGTGGACAGGCCCAGTTAGACGGGTCATCAGCCATGACGTCAAATAATCCCACATTTGCAGCCATAAAAAACAAAAAAAGCTACATCTAAGTACCCTTCCAAGAGCTCAAGGACAAAGGTGCACCGGTGAATTGCCACAAGCTGTTGAATTACTACCACCAAAGGCCAGTGCCACACACACACACACAAACACACACACACACACACACACACACACACACACACACACACACACACACACACACACACACACATACACATGCACACACACACACACACACACAGTATAATCTGATCATCCAACAGTAGGATGTGAAAGAATGAATTGCTTATTGTTATAGCATCAAAGGGCTTTTCAGTATGGCATACAACTGTATGTCAATCCCACAATACCCTGCTGAGGATAGCCATGTGTGCGACAGCAGATGCACTTTAGATGTAGGCCTACTGTATGTGTCACAGAGAATATTTATTTACATTTGTATATAATCGTATTTTCCTCAATTCTCAATTATTATTGTCCATAAATGTCCTAAATTATAACATCAGATTCTGTAACTCATTATAAGCTTGCAATGTAGAAAGAAATGCCCTCAAAAGCTTACTAACCAAAAATATGTTGACTGTGTCAATCCCAGAAAGTAATTTAAAAACATTCCAATAATGCACAATTCAAGGACCCTAAAACCTCTTAACTCTTTTTCTATTGTCAACTGGTTACAAGTAAACAAGTTCTCATTTGAAAAAAAAACTACATTTGTTGAAACCAAATATATGATTCAATGCTGTTGTATTTGATTATTAACAAACCTATATTTCTTTCAACACTCAACCTAATTTCCCCTTTGGTTAAACAACATCAATACTCACTAATATACACTACCATTCAAAAGTTTGGACACACCTACTCATTCAAGGGTTTTTCTTTATTTGTACTATTTTTTACATTGTAGAATAATAGTGAAGACATCAAAACTATGAAATAACACATATGGAATCATGTAGTAACCAAAAAAGTGTTAAACAAATCCAAATATATTTTATATTTGAGATTCTTCAAATAGCCACCCTTTGCCTTGATGACAGCTTTGCCCACTCTTGGCATTCTCTCAACCAGCTTCATGAGGTAGTCACCTGGAATGCATTTTAATTAACAGGTGTGCCTTGTTAAAAGTTAATTTGTGGAATGTCTTTCCTTCTTAATGCGTTTGAGCCAATCAGTTGTGCTGTGACAAGGTAGGGGGGTATACAGAAGATAACCCTATTTGGTAAAAGACCAAGTCCATATTATGGCAAGAACAGCTCAAATAAGCAAAGAGAAACTGGCTCTCATGAGGACCACCACAGGAATTGAAGACCCAGAGTTACCTCTGCTGCAGAGGATAAGTTCATTTGAGTTAACAGCCTCAGAAATTGCAGCCCAAATAAATGTTTCACAGAGTTCAAGTCACAGACACATCTCAACATCAACTGTTCAGAGGGGACTGTGTGAATCAGGCCTTCATGGTCGAATTGCTGCAAAGAAACCACTACTAAAGGACACCAATAAGAAGAAGAGACCTGCTTGGGCCAGGAAACACGAGCAATGGACATTAGACAGGTGGAAATGTGTTGTTTGGTCTGAAGTCCGCTGCGTCTTTGTGAGACGCGGTGTGGGTGAATGGATGATCTCCGCATGTGTAGTTCCCACCGTAAAGCATGGAGGAGGAGGTGTTATGGTGTGGGGGTGCTTTGCTGGTGACACTGTCTGTGATTTATTTAGAATTCAAGGCACACTTAACTAGCATTGCTACCACAGCATTCTGCAGCGATACGCCATCCCATCTGGTTTGGGTTTTGTGGGACTATAATTTTTATTTTTCAACAGGACAGTGACCCAACACACCTCCAGGCTATGTAAGGGCTATTTTACAAGAAGGAGAGTGATGGAGTGCTGCATCAGATGACCTGGCCTCCACAATCCCCCGACCTCAACCAAACTGAGATGGTTTGAGATGAGTCGGACAGCAGACTGAAGGAAAGGCAGCCAACAAGTGCTCAGCATATGTGGGAACTCCTCCAAGACTGTTGGGAAAGCATTCCAGGTGAAGCTGGTTGAGAGAATGCCAAGAGTGTGCAAAGCTGTCGTCAAGGCAAAGGGTGGCTACTTTGAAGAATCTCAAATATAAAATATAGTTTGTTTTGTTGAACACTTTTTTTGTTACTGCATGATTCCATATGTGTTATTTCATAGTTTTGATGTCTTCACTATTATTCTACAATGTAGAAAATAGTACAAATAAAGAAAAACCTTTGACTGGTAGTGTATATACTGGTAGTGTATATACTGGTAGTGTATATACTGGTAGTGTATATACAACCCATGTTTTCATGTTGTACCAAGTAGATTTTTCACTTTGGAATAACTTAACAACATTTCTTCAATTGAAATTCAAGCAATTTAATTCATTTCCTGTTCATCAAATATTAAGTTGGTTGCATAACATGAAATAATGGCTCCAAAAACTTATTTACATAACACTTCCACATTAACTGCACTGTAAAAAATATATATATATTGTTGTTTTTACAGTAATTTACTGGCAGCCAGTTACCTGTAAGTTACTGTTAAAAAAGGTACAGTATATTACCGTAGATTCCAAATAAACGTTTGTATAATCTTTTTTTTTCTCCCCAATTTCGTGGTATCCAATTGGTAGTTACAGTCTTGTCGCTGCAACTCCCCTATGGACTCGGGAGAGGCGAAGGTCGAGAGCCATGCATCCTCTGAAACACAACCCTGCCAAGCCGCACTGTTTCTTGATACACTGATCGCTTAACCTGGAAGCTAGCCACACCAATGTGTTGGAGGAAACACCGTCCAACTGACAGCTAGCAGGCGCCTGGTCCGCCACAAGGAGTCGCTAGAGCACAATGAGACAAGGAAATCCTGGCCGGCCAAACCCTCCCATAACCCGGACGACGCTAGGCCAATTGTGCACCCCCTCATGGGTCTCCCGGTCACGGCCGGCTGTGACACAGCCTGGGATCGAACCCGGGGCTGTAGTGACGCCTCAACATTCCGATGAAGTGCCTTAGACCACTGAGCCACTCAGGAGGCCCTGTAAAACAGTAACTTATAGAGATCCTATTAAATTACTAAAAGGGCGATGTCATGAACCCTCAAAGTTCCAGAATGCGGTGAAAATGGCAGCCATATCGGTCAGGGAGAAATCCAAACCAGTCTAATTGGAATGAATGGCAGTAGAGGCCTAAACCTGATATTACTTATGCAGGAAAATACAAGTATTATATTGTGTAATATACTTATTGTCAACCTAAAATATTGTCAAATAATTATAAATACAGTTTATATGGGTTTTATACACTTTTTCCTGTATACAGTTGAAGTCAGAAGTTTACATACACTTAGGTTGGAGTCATTAAAACTTGTTTTTCAACCACTCCATAAATGTCTTGTTAATAAACAATTTAAAGGCAATGCTACCAAATACTAATTGAGTGTATGTAAACTTCTGACCTACTGGGAATGTGATGAAATAAATAAAAGCTGAAATAAATCATTCTCTCTACTATTATTCTGACATTTCACATTCTTAAAATAAAGTGGTGATCCTAACTGACCTAAGACAGGGCATTTTTACTAGGATTAAATGTCAGGAATTGTGAAAAACTGAGTTTAAATGTATTTGGCTAAGGTGTACGTAAACTTCCGACTTCAACTGTAAATAGCCTCTAGAATATACAGTGGGGAGAACAAGTATTTGACACACTGCCGATTTTGCAGGTTTTCCTACTTACAAAGCATGTAGAGGTCTGTAATTTTTATCATAGGTACACTTCAACTGTGAGAGACGGAATCTAAAACAAAAATCCAGAAAATCACATTGTATGATTTTTAAGTAATTCATTTGCATTTTATTGCATGACATAAGTATTTGATCACCTACCAACCAGTAAGAATTCCGACTCTCACAGACCTGTTAGTTTTTCTTTAAGAAGCCCTCCTGTTCTCCACTCATTACCTGTATTAACTGCACCTGTTTGAACTCGTTACCTGTATAAAAGACACCTGTCCACACACTCAATCAAACAGACTCCAACCTCTCCACAATGGCCAAGACCAGAGAGCTGTGTAAGGACATCAGAGATACAATTGTAGACCTGCACAAGGCTGGGATGGGCTACAGGACAATAGGCAAGCAGCTTGGTGAGAAGGCAACAACTTTTGGTGCAATTATTAGAAAATGGAAGAAGTTCAAGATGACGGTCAATCACCCTAGGTCTGGGGCTCCATGCAAGATCTCACCTCGTGGGGCATCAATGATCATGAGGAAGGTGAGGGATCAGCCCAGAACTACACGGCAGGACCTGGTCAATGACCTGAAGAGAGCTGGGACCACAGTCTCAAAGAAAACCATTAGTAACACACTACGCCGTCATGGATTAAAATCCTGCAGCGCACGCAAGGTCCCCCTGCTCAAGCCAGCGCATGTCCAGGCCCGTCTGAAGTTTGCCAATGACCATCTGGATGATCCAGAGGAGGAATGGGAGAAGGTCATGTGGTCTGATGAGACAAAAATAGAGCTTTTTGGTCTAAACTCCAGTAGCCGTGTTTGGAGGAAGAAGAAGGATGAGTACAACCCCAAGAACACCATCCCAACCGTGAAGCATGGAGGTGGAAACATCATTCTTTGGGGATGCTTTTCTGCAAAGGGGGCAGGACGACTGCACCGTATTGAGGGGAGGATGGATGGGGCCATGTATCGCGAGATCTTGGCCAACAACCTCCTTCCCTCAGTAAGAGCATTGAAGATGGGTTGTGGCTGGGTCTTCCAGCATGACAATGACCCGAAACACACAGCCAGGGCAACTAAGCAGTGGCTCCGTAAGAAGCATCTCAAGGTCCTGGAGTGGCCTAGCCAGTCTCCAGACCTGAACCCAATAGAAAATGTTTGGAGGGAGCTGAAAGTCCATATTGCCGAGCGAAAGCCCCGAAACCTGAAGGATCTGGAGAAGGTCTGTATGGAGGAGTGGGCCAAAATCCCTGCTGCAGTGTGTGCAAACCTGGTCAAGACCTACAGGAAACGTATGATCTCTGTAATTGCAAACAAAGGTTTCTGTACCAAATATTAAGTTCTGCTTTTCTGATGTATCAAATACTTATGTCATGCAATAAAATGCAAATGAATTACTTAAAAATCATACAATGTGATTTTCCGTCTCTTACAGTTGAAGTGTACCTATGATAAAAATTACAGACCTCTACATGCTTTGTAAGTAGGAAAACCTGCAAAATCGGCAGTGTATCAAATACTTGTTCTCCCCACTGTATGTAAACAGACCATAAATGTCTACATTTCGGTTTTCTTGTAAAGCTGTGAGTGCTATTATATGATACAATATCACTACTTGTTGCATTTCCAACTTGTCTAAGTCCTATCATCAACTGATTTCAGCCAGTGTATGGCTGTAGATTGACTGCTTTGTTTGAATGGAATGTTGGCATACTGGCAGTTAATTAGAAACATTTATGGAATAATTCCTCTAAAACTGACTGGTTAGCTAGCTAACAAACATACAGAGATAAATCCGTCAAATTCATTATTTTACACAATATCTTATCACAGCACAGGAAAACCATGGTTGACCAACTCCCTGACTAAAATGGATGACCTTTATTCCATCCTAAGAAGGTTCATGTCCATTCTAGTATTCTAATTCCATGCTTACAGGTAACTGGCAACCAGTAAGTTACTGTTAAAAATAACAGGATGTTTTTCCAGTGTGGGTACAATATTGTAACCAAATGGTGACCGTCTGTCTGATCAATGGAAACCTTTCTAGGCTCTTTATATCATTGAAGATTCAGAGCTGGCAGTGAACATGTAATATATATTTTTTTTAACATAGCACATTACCTGGCATGATAGGTGGCCAACGATAACAAACTGAAAGTCCCGCCCCCAATAGGCCATGCCTCCAACTCTTCTGATAGGCTGCCCGCTATGCAATGCGAATGCACATGAGGTGTTGAAAGCAATTTAGAAGTTTTCGTTCTAATAAAAAAAATCACATTGATCTGTCAAATTCGTTAGCTAAACTGCAGCCCCAAGAGTAAACATTCAAGTGAAATATCCCTGCCTTTGGTAACAAAAACATTACAGATGAAAGACGCTACAGTAAGTCAAATATCTATAATCTATAATCTATAAATACAGTCGTGGTCGAAAGTTTTGAGAATGACACAAATACTAATTTGCACAAAGTCTGCTGCCTCAGTTTTGATGATGGCAATTTGCATATACTCCAGAATGCCATGAAGAGTGATCAGATGAATTGCAATTAATTGCAAAGTCCCTCTTTGCCATGAAAATGAACTTAATCCCCCAAAAACATTTCCACTGCATTTCAGCCCTGCCACAAAAGGACCAGCTGCCATCATGTCAGTGATTCTCTCGTTAACACAGGTGAGAGTGTTGACGAGGACAAGGCTGGAGATCACTCTGTCATGCTGATTGAGTAAGAATAACAGACTGGAAGCTTTAAAAGGAGGGTGGTGCTTGAAATCATTGTTCTTTCTCTGTTAACCATGGTTACCTGCAAGGAAACATGTGCCGTCATCATTGCTTTGCACAAAAAGGGCTTCACAGGCAAGGATATTGCTGCTAGTAAGATTGCACCTAAATCAACCATTTATCGGATCATCAAGAACTTCAAGGAGAGAGGTTCAATTGTTGTGAAGAAGTTGTCAGGGCACCCAAGAAAGTCCAGCAAGCGCCAGGACCGTCTCCTAAAGTTGATTCAGCTGCGGGATCGGGGCACCACCAGTGCAGAGCTTGCTCAGGAATTGCAGCAGGCAGGTGTGAGTGCATCAGCACGCACAGTGAGGCGAAGACTTTTGGAGGATGGCCTGATGTCAAGAAGGGCAGCAAAGAAGCCACTTCTCTCCAGGAAAAACATCAGGGACAGACTGATATTTTGCAAAAGGTACAGGGATTGGACTGCTGAGGACTGGGGTAAAGTCATTTTCTCTGATGAATCCCCTTTCCGATTGTTAGGGGCATCCGGAAAACACCTTGTCCGGAGAAGACAAGGTGAATGCTACCATCAGTCCTGTGTCATGCCAATGTGTCATGCCACTCACAATTTTGCCTAAGAACACAGCCATGAATAAAGAATAGTACCAACACATCCTCCGAGAGCAACTTCTCCCAACCATCCAAGAAAAGTTTGGTGACGACCAATGCCTTTTCCAGCATGGTGGAGCACGTTGCCATAAGGCAAAGGTGATAACTAAGTGGCTCGGGGAACAAAACATCGACATTTTGGGTCCATGGCCAGGAAACTCCCCAGACCTTAATCCCATTGAGAACTTGTGGTCGATCCTCAAGAGGCGGGTGGACAAACAAAAACCCACAAATTCTGACAAACTCCAAGCATTGATTATGCAAGAATGGGCTGCCATCAGTCAGGATGTGGCCCAGAAGTTAATTGACAGCATGCCAGGGCGGATTGCAGAGGTCTTAAAAAAGAAGGGTCAACACTGCAAATATTGACTCTTTGAATAAACGTAAGGCAGGCAATACGCTTGACTTCATCTTTACTAGATGTTGCTCTTCTACTAATCTCACTGCAACTCCCCTCCATGTCTCCGACCACTACTTTGTATCCTTTTCTTTCTCGCTCTCCTCCAACACTACTCACTCTGCCCCTACACAGATGGTAACGCGCCGCCGCAACCTTCGCTCTCTCTCTCCCACTACTCTCTCCTCTTCCATCCTATCATCTCTTCCCTCTGCTCAATCCTTCTCCCTCCAATCTCCTGATTCTGCCTCCTCAACCCTCCTCTCCTCCCTTTCTGCATCCTTTGACTCCCTGTGTCCCCTATCCTCCCGGCCGGCTCGGTCCTCCCCTCCAGCTCCGTGGCTTGATGACTCATTGCGAGCTCACAGAACAGAGCTCCGGGCAGCTGAGCGGAAATGGAAGAAAACTAAACTCCCTGCCGACCTGGCATCTTTTCACTCCCTCCTCTCTACATTTTCTTCATCTGTTTCTGCTGCTAAGGCCACTTTCTACCACTCTAAATTCCAAGCATCTGCCTCTAACCCTAGGAAGCTCTTTGCCACATTCTCCTCACTGCTGAATCCTCCTCCCCCCTCCTCCCTCTCTGTGGATGACTTTGTCAACCACTTTGAAAAGAAGGTTGACGACATCCGATCCTCGTTTGTTAAGTCTAATGACACTGCTGGTCCTGCTCACACTGCCCTACCCTATGCTTTGACTTCTTTCTCCCCTCTCTCTCCAGATAAAATCTTGCGACTAGTGACTGCAGGCCGCCCAACAACCTGCCCGCTTGACCCCATCCCCTCCTCTCTTCTCCAGACCATCTCCGGTGACCTTCTCTCCTACCTCACCTCGCTGATCAACTCATCCTTGACCGCTGGCCATGTCCCTTCCGTCTTCAAGAGAGCGAGAGTTGCACCCCTTCTCAAAAAACCAACACTCGATCCCACTGATGTCAACAACTACAGACCAGTATCCCTTCTTTCTTTTCTTTCCAAAACTATTGAGCGTGCCGTCTTTAGCCAACTCTCTTGCTATCTCTCTCAGAATGACCTTCTTGATCCAAACCAGTCAGGTTTCAGGACTGGTCATTCAACTGAGACTGCTCTTCTCTGTGTCACGGAGGCTCTCCGCACTGCTAAAGCTAACTCTCTCTCCTCTGCTCTTGTCCTTCTAGACCTGTCTGCTGCCTTTGATACAGTGAACCATCAGATCCTCCTCTCCACCCTCTCCGAGCTGGGCATCTCCGGCGCGGCTCACTCCTGGATTGCGTCCTACCTGACCGGTCGCTCCTACCAAGTGGCGTGGCGAAAGCTGTCTCCGCACCACGTGCTCTCACCACTGGTGTCACCCAGGGCTCAGTTCTAGGCCCTCTCCTTTTCTCCCTATACACCAAGTCACTTGGCTCTGTCATATCCTCACATGGCCTCTCCTATCATTGCTACGCTGACGATACACAACTAATCTTCTCCTTTCCCCTTCTGATAACCAGGTGGCGAATCGCATCTCTGCATGTCTGGCCGACATATCAGTATGGATGACGGATCACCACCTCAAGCTGAACCCTGGCAAGACGGAGCTGCTCTTCCTCCCGGGGAAGGACTGCCCGTTCCATGATCTCGCCATCACGGTTGACAACTCCGTTGTGTCCTCCTCCCAGAGTGCGAAGAGCCTTGGCGTGACCCTGGACAACACCCTGTCGTTCTCCGCTAACATCAAGGCGGTGACCCGATCCTGCAGGTTCATGCTCTACAACATTCGGAGAGTACGACCCTGCCTTACACAGGAAGCGGCACAGGTCCTAATCCAGGCACTTGTCATCTCCCGTCTGGATTACTGCAACTCACTGTTGGCTGGGCTCCCTGCCTGTGCCATTAAACCCCTACAACTCATCCAGAATGCCGCAGCCCGTCTGGTGTTCAACCTTCCCAAGTTCTCTCACGTCACCCCCCTCCTCCGCACACTCCACTGGCTTCCAGTTGAAGCTCGCATCCGTTACAAGACCATGGTGCTTGCCTATGGAGCAGTGAGGGGAACGGCACCTCCGTACCTTCAGGCTCTGATCAGTCCCTACACCCAAACGAGGGCATTGCGTTCATCCACCTCTGGCCTGCTGGCTCCCTTCCTCTGCGGAAGCATAGTTCCCGCTCAGCCCAGTCAAAACTGTTCGCTGCTCTGGCACCCCAATGGTGGAACAAGCTCCCTCACGACGCCAGGACAGCGGAGTCACTCACCACCTTCCGGAGACATTTGAAACCCCACCTCTTTAAGGAACACCTGGGATAGGATAAAGTAATCCTTCTACCCCCCAAAAAAAATATATATATATATATATATATATAATTGTAAAGTGGTTATCCCACTGGCTATAGGGTGAATGCACCAATTTGTAGTCGCTCTGGATAAGAGCGTCTGCTAAATGACGTAAATGTGCCCTTGAGCAAGGCACTTAACCCTAACTGCTCCTGTAAGTCGCTCTGGATAAGAGCGTCTGCTAAATGACTAAAATGATGTAAAAAATGTAATTGTCAATAAAAGCCTTTGACACTTATGGAATGCTTGTAATTATACTTCAGTATACCATAGTAACATCTGACAAAAATATCTCATAACACTGAAGCAGCGAACTTTGTGAAGACCAATACTTGTGTCATTCTCAAAACGTTTGACCACGACTGTACAACATATAAACCATTCAGTGTCTCACTTCCGCCATACTCAGTTTGATATTGATGTTACAGAAGCTTCAGCCAGATGGCAACACAACGTACAATACAAATCCTGGACTTGAGCTCTCTCTCACTCTTCCTCTCTCTCCCTCCTCTGTCTCTCTCTCTCTCTCTCTCTCTCTCTCTCTCTCTCTCTCTCTCTCTCTCTTCTGTCTCTCTCTCTCTCTCTCTCTCTCTCTCTCCCTCCTCTCTCTCTCTCTCTCTCTCTCACTCTCTCTCTCCTCTCTCTCCTCTCTCTCTCTCTCTCTCTCTCTCTCTCTCTCCTCTCTCTCTCTCTCTCTCTCTCTCTCTCCTCTCTCTCTCTCTCTCTCTCTCTCTCTCTCTCTCTCTCTCTCTCTCTCTCTCTCTCTCTCTCTTTCTCCAGCTGACATGTTAGCCGGCAGTGGAGGGGTTTTTGGACGAGGCAAAACAGCCTCTGGGTTTATATTAGATCCTATTAATAATTTCCTACATTGTCTAGCCAGGTCTTAAGGTCTTACCCCAGTAGGAGTTTAAATAGAAGCATGTCTTACCCCAGTAGGAGATTAAATGGAAGCAAGTATTACCCCAGTAGGAGAAGAAATGGATGCAAGTATTACCCCAGTAGGAGATTAAATGGAAGCAGGTTTTACCCCAGTAGGATATTAAATGGATGCAAGTATTACCCCAGTAGGAGATTAAATGGAAGCAGGTTTTACCCCAGTAGGATATTAAATGGATGCAAGTATTACCCCAGTAGGAGATTAAATGGAAGCAGGTTTTACCCCAGTAGAAGATGAAATTGAAGCAGGTCTTACCCCAGTAGAATATGAAATGGAAGCAGGTCTTACCCCAGTAGGATATGAAATGGAAGCAGGTCTTACCCCAGTAGGATATATGAAATGGAAGCAGGTCTTACCCCAGTAGGATATTAAATGGATGCAGGTCTTACCCCAGTAGGATATGAAATGGAAGCAGGTCTTACCCCAGTAGGATATGAAATGGAAGCAGGTCTTACCCCAGTAGGATATATGAAATGGAAGCAGGTTTTACCCCAGTAGGAGATTAAATGGAAGCAGGTCTTACCCCAGTAGGATATGAAATGGAAGCAGGTCTTACCCCAGTAGGATATATGAAATGGAAGCAGGTCTTACCCCAGTAGGATATTAAATGGATGCAGGTCTTACCCCAGTAGCAGATTGAATGGATGCAGGTCTTACCCCAGTAGGATATGAAATGGAAGCAGGTCTTACCCCAGTAGGAGATTAAATGGAAGCAGGTCTTACCCCAGTAGGATATGAAATGGAAGCAGGTCTTATCCCAGTAGGAGATGAAATGGAAGCAGGAAGACACAGGTTGTCCCGGTCCTCTTTCTCCACGGCCTGCTGTTGTTGGTCCATCTTGACCCTGTAGCAGTTCTGGAAGAGCTCCCCGCACGACTTCTTATGTCGCCGCGTGTTCTGAAACGTCTCAGAGCGCGTGCCCCCATCGGGCCCTCGGTACACTAACATCTTAGTCAGAATCATGATTTCTAATGTCTTCTAAGACTGAAAAATAATTATGTTGGCAAAGCTTCCTGAAATCCATAGTAAGTTTCCCAGTTGTTGCGTTTCTCGTCAGTCAGTGTCTAAATATGGTTCTGTTTAAGGCTTCACAACATCCTCTGGATCCGTGTAATCCAACTCCTTACAACAGCTTACTCTATCTATCCCCTGCTTCTTTTTCCCTTCCTTCATCACACAGCAAATCAATCAAAGGCTCTCGGTATCCATCTCAAACAGCAGAGAAAAGGTTGAGCAGGTGGCTCAACATGTCGCTGTCCACCAGGAAGAGATAAAACCACATGTTCTGTAGGCCTGTCAGGATCAGATTTACCACAGATACTGTAGCATCCTCGTTATGATCATCAGCCTTTTCCTGCTTTGAGCTGCTATGTGCTGCATGTGACACATTCAGCTTGAATATAGCTAGCGGTCAGCTTTTGTTACAGCAGTTGTCATTAATTCAGGGTCATTGTTCTTCCACTAAATCCAGAGAAAAAATAATTAATGATTGCTAAAGCCTCTCAGACAGAGTTTGACTCGGCACTGACACATCACATGGCGATACACATTCTTTCTGGTGACAGTTTTGAGGAGTTACGATACGTTCTACCCTAAAATGACTGTCTATGACCGAATGTGGCCAACTGCTGTCTGATGAGATGTACTGTACATTGTCCAGTAGTAATGGGAAAGGCTCGCCTCACCGTCTGGTTGGCCTCTGTCTTTTCCTGGGTGGGTCTGCTATTGAAAGTCATATCAAAACATCATAGGCCTATATATTTCCAGTGAAATCACAGTGTCCAGAATCAAGACACAACATAAAACCTTTCCAGCGAGATTACAGAATATAACAATCTTTAAGGCTAGTTTCAGTGGACAGCTAAACGGTAACAGCCTCTTTCTGTGTTTACTTGTACAGCTCATGAGTAAAAAGCTGGAGCATTTGGAGCAGGAATTAGCAGCTGTCTTATCTTAAATGGGCAATGTTCTGTTGCTCCCTGGCTTTCGTCCCTAAAAAGGCTCTCACAAAGTTACTTACTAAAACAGCAGCAGTTTGAATTTAATTGGAATGACAAACTGGTTTTATTTTCTGTCCAGAGGCATCAAAAACAAAATCTGTTGAATCATTCAACATGGAAACTCCACTTGTAGGGTAGCTAGGCAACAGCCTCTCAACAGAATGTCTTGGTATGTTGCAGAGGGTAGACTATAAGCAGTTAGCTACAGTAGTAATTTGGATGGTTAGCCTATAAGCAGTTAGCTACAGTAGTAATTTGGCATCTGTAACAGTCTACTTCCAACTAGGGCTGACCCCAACTAGTCGACTGGTCGTTTGTTTGGTCGATAGGCTGTTGGTCGACCGAGATTTTTAAAAAATTCTCTCTCTCTCTCTCTCTCTCTCTCTCTCTCTCTCTCTCTCTCTCTCTCTCTCTCTCTCTCTCTCTCTCTCTCTCTCTCTCTCTCTCTCTCTCTCTCTCTCTTGCTCTCTCTCCAGGAGATGACCCACAGTCCCAAATGTCATCCTTTCAGGTGCCAGTCAACAAAACCCTATAAACTTCAATATCGGTTCATCATGTACACTGCTTTCAATCATAGACCATTTTCAATCCGTTCAATCGTCATTACAGGTAGCAAGGTAAAAAAAAAAAAAAAAAAAAAAAGATCTAGTTCCGTGAGATGATGGATGAAGGGCATTCAAATGACCTTTTATAGTCGTGGAACTCTAGACCAGGGTTTCTTAAACTATGGGTCGGGCCCCAAAGTGGGCCCTGAGCATGTGAGAGGTGGGGTCGCAAGTTATGAGTAAACACTTATAATCACACACTATTTCCTCTTAATTTGGGTCGTTCGAGGACAGAACATTTCTCATTTGGGTCTCAAGCTGAAAAAGCTGAAGAACCTCTGGTCTAGACTGATGCCAGCCCAACCACTACTGTTTCGCCACAACATTGTGAAACCAGAAACAATTTAAAACTAGGTAAAAACAATATTGCTGTCAGTAAACAACCAACACCATTATCACAGTCAAGGTAGTCCCAAATTGCACCCTATTCCCTATATAGTGCACTACTCAGTCAGCACAAGCAGCTACTCCCTGCGTCTGTTAAAAAGAGGGATGCTGTCCAAGATAAGATAACCAGGTCAAACCAGAGACGAAATCCATGTGGCTCAACTGGAAAAGAATTCAACAATTCAACGAGCCAGTTTAAACCAGTGTAATACACAGAATATCCCCTGGGGGGCGCTGCAGACCAGAGTTCAATCAAAGCTGAACTAAAACAACACTCCCACATTTGGCCCACCATACGACAGACCTTTGGAGGTTTACCGGTGCCGTGTACTGGCGCTGTACGTACCGAGCCAGCTCCTGTTGAGATAGACGGACACGAACACCGGGGGAACTGTGAAGAAGTCCACCACTGAGTTCACCTCCAACCAGAACCACAGCTTGTCGTTGGCCGCTATGAACTAGGGGGAGAAAGAAACCAGTCAACTATATTCCGCCATCCTACTTTTTAATGTTGAAACATGACCGTAGTTTGTTCAGGGTACAAAAGGCAGAAATTAAGAATGAAAGATAGCTAGCGTAGATATCGCGAAACTGTTGAACGCTTCCACAGTTTTATTGAGTGCAACGTTTCGACTTGAATTTCTTTATTATGTGTGGGTATATATCTGTATTTCATGACATGATTGAAACTTCACTAGCATGACAACTTGTGTACACGTCTAATGTAGCATTGTCTTTATTTACCCGTAGACCAAAGTACAAGAGGAAGAAGACGTTGAAAGCCATGTCGATCTGTAGCGTGAAGTCTTTGTAGAAGTTCTGACAGGACTCGATGGGGCTGTCAAAAAACACACAGAAAACAAACCTGTTAGAGACGGCTCACTTATTGCAGATGCACTCTTCTTTCCTGAAAACGTTTTTAAAAGAAGACTAAAGAATGAAAGAACTTCAAAAAGTGCAAAAGTTGGTATTTTCCAAAGAACATGCATAAATAGTCACACGGGCACGTAATTGTAACATGTTCATAGACCCCTGATTAACCCCATAATTTAACTGTGTAAATTACTCTTCTGAAAACCGTTTTGACATAGAAATTAGAGCAGTGATTCATTCAATATCCTAACAGTACAGTGTGTACAGTAGAAGGGTTATTGCTAGGGGGACGTTTCAGTCCACTTCAGGTGATAATAACCACAGTATATCTAGTGTGCACACTGCATCCCAAATGGAACCCTATTCCCTATATAGTGCACTACTTTTGACCAGAGCCCTATTTATGTAGCCTAAAGGGAATATAGGGTGCTATTTAGGACTCATCCCAGTGAGAATCCTCAACGGTAGCTGGGTAACGACCATCAGGAGGCCAGATCTGGGCTGCTCAATAATTGAGTGGCTGGTCAGGAAGCAGTGGGCTTTGTCTCTAAAAGAGCAGAAAAACGCAGAGGAAAAAGGCTGCCAGTGGCTACCTCGCTTTTAACCAAAGATGCATGAACGGTGGAGCAGACTGAATATATAATTATATTTTGTAGGACAATGGAAATTTGATGATATTCAGCAACAATGGAATTCTACGTTTTATTTTTATTTTTTTAAACAATTTATCAAACCCTCTGAGGGCTCTATCCACTTTCCTGCACTCAGGCACACAGAGGCATGGCTGTGCATGAGTCACTGAGAGTCGTAGCATTTTGGCCAAACTGTGGAATTGTTATTGGCTCAGATTCATTTTTAATTTCCAAAATCGAAAAAACAAAGAATGCTGTTGTACACAAATGGTAATCTGAGGATATCAATTCAACGTAATTCAATCAAAACCAAGATCAGGGAAAAACCTATTATTTGGACCAAAAAAACAACAATGTTTGTTTGAGATGATTATATAAAAAGCTCTATCTGTGTACATCTTCGGACATCCTCAGCCGTGAGAGGTTGACGATTCACACAAGGATGGTTGAGGCTTGAGGCTACGGGTGTCCTAAAACGTACACCTACTCTCTGTCTGTCTAAAAGACTGTTTCAACAGGCCTACAAGGCTAATTACAGGAAGAGCCCTTATCAGTTACAACCTCCTGTCACTGAACACACGACTCGCTAACCAACACGTTGCTGCTGCTGCTGCTGCTGTGCCAAAGTGTGACTGAGGCAAGCTGAGAGCCTTGTTGTTGACATTGGGTCAGTTAATGACATTGGGTCAGTTAATGGGTCAGTTAATGACATTGGGTCAGTTAATGGGTCAGTTAATGACATTGGGTCAGTTAATGACATTGGGTCAGTTAATGGGTCAGTTAATGGGTCAGTTAATGACATTGGGTCAGTTAATGGGTCAGTTAATGACATTGGGTCAGTTAATGACATTGGGTCAGTTAATGGGTCAGTTAATGACATTGGGTCAGTTAATGGGTCAGTTAATGACATTGGGTCAGTTAATGACATTGGGTCAGTTAATGGGTCAGTTAATGACATTGGGTCAGTTAATGGGTCAGTTAATGACATTGGGTCAGTTAATGGGTCAGTTAATGACATTGGGTCAATTAATGACATTGGGTCAGTTAATGACATTGGGTCAGTTAATGGGTCAGTTAATGACATTGGGTCAGTTAATGGGTCAGTTAATGACATTGGGTCAGTTAATGACATTGGGTCAGTTAATGGGTCAGTTAATGACATTGGGTCAGTTAATGGGTCAGTTAATGGGTCAGTTAATGACATTGGGTCAGTTAATGGGTCAGTTAATGACATTGGGTCAGTTAATGACATTGGGTCAGTTAATGGGTCAGTTAATGACATTGGGTCAGTTAATGGGTCAGTTAATGACATTGGGTCAGTTAATGACATTGGGTCAGTTAATGGGTCAGTTAATGACATTGGGTCAGTTAATGGGTCAGTTAATGACATTGGGTCAGTTAATGGGTCAGTTAATGACATTGGGTCAATTAATGACATTGGGTCAGTTAATGACATTGGGTCAGTTAATGACATTAGATTAGCTAATCCTTCAGGCGATGGACAGAGTAATAATACAGTATAGAAACTTATTAAAATACATTTAATATTGTGGAGAAGCAAGCATCCTTTATTATTGTTGTTGAAATGTAAAAACCACAACAATCTACCAGACGTACAACACAGTTCATTTTACAAGACAAAAGGTTAAAAGGTCAGGTCAAAGGTCATATGTTTTTCATTCGGTGAAAAGGTATGTTAGGTCGTAACCTTTATGACCGGCTGGGAGTACACCTGGATGACAGGGTGAGGAGAGTACACCTGGATGACAGGTTGAGGAGAGTACACCTGGATGACAGGGTGAGGAGAGTACACCTGGATGACAGGGTGAGGAGAGTACACCTGGATGACAGGGTGAGGAGAGTACACCTGGATGACAGGGTGAGGAGAGTACACCTGGATGACAGGGTGAGGAGAGTACACCTGGATGACAGGGTGAGGAGAGTACACCTGGATGACAGGGTGAGGAGAGTACACCTGGATGACAGGGTGAGGAGAGTACACCTGGAAGACTGGTAGAAAATGGTGACACAGTTGCATTTCTCGAGAGATGGTTGCCCGAGGCATTGGGGCCGGACGTCTTTCCGGACATTGAAAGAGCCCATCAGCTTTCATCTCCTACAGGCCCCGAGAAGCCACCCCTCTCCCCGAGTCCTCCTACAGGCCCCGAGAAGCCACCCCTCTCCCCGAGTCCTCCTACAGGCCCCGAGAAGCCACCCCTCTCCCCGAGTCCTCCTACAGGCCCCCGAGAAGCCACCCCTCTCCCCGAGTCCTTATCATGAAGTTTCTCAACTTTCTAGACAAAGTCAGAGTGAAATGCGAAAAGTCAGGGCCAAGGGAAAGGTGATGTACGGGGACCAAGAGATCACGTTCTTCCCTGACCGATCCGCGGACCTGCAACGAAAAAGAAAAGGCTACGACGGGGGTCAAACGCCAGCTACGACGGGGGTCAAACGCCAGCTACGACGGGGTCAAACGCCAGCTACGACGGGGTCAAACGCCAGCTACGACGGGGTCAAACGCCAGCTACGACGGGGTCAAACGCCAGCTACGACGGGGTCAAACGCCAGCTACGACGGGGTCAAACGCCAGCTACGACGGGGTCAAACGCCAGCTACGACGGGGTCAAACGCCAGCTACGACGGGGGTCAAACGCCAGCTACGACGGGGTCAAACGCCAGCTACGACGGGGTCAAACGCCAGCTACGACGGGGGTCAAACGCCCTCATCATTGCCTATGTAATAGCCTTCCCAGCTAAACTAAGTCTGACGTCCAACGGACGGTCACGCAAGTTTCAATCTCCGTCTCAAGCCGAGGCGTTCATCCGTGACATACAACGTGAATCTTCTTCCTAGTCATGTTGCCACTGTGGAGTTTACCACCACCCTGGACTATGGAGAATTAAAAATTATGTGACCGTTGGCTAGCTAACTAACGTTAGCCAATTTTATTTGCTGCTAACTAGCATTATTGCTAAGTGAATAATATGGCGAACTAGCCCACTCAAAGTTTCCTTATATTATACTGAACAAAAAATATAAACGCAACATGCAACAATTTCAACGATTTTACTGAGTTACTGTTCATATAAGGAAATCAGTCAATTTAAATAAATAAATTGGGCCCTAATCTATGGATTTCACATGACTGGACAGTGGTGCAGGCATTGGTGGGCCTTGGAGGGCATAGGCCCACCCACTGGGGAGCCAGGCCCACCCACTGGGGAGCCAAGCCCAGCCAATCAGAATGAGTTTTTCCCCACAAAAAGGCTTTATTACAGACAGAAATACTGCTCAGTTTCATCAGCTGTCCGGGTGGCTGGTCTCAGATGATCCCACAGGTGAAGAAGTTGAATATGGAGGTCCTGGGCTGGTGTGGTTACACGTGGTCTGAGGTCTAAAACGACATTGGAGGCAGCTTAAGGTAGAGAAGTGAACATTCAATTATCTGGCAACATTTCTGGTGGACATTCCTGCAGTCAGCATGCCAATTGAACGCTCCCTGTGTTGTGTGACAAAAGTGCAGATTTTAGAGTGGCCTTTTATTGTCCCCAGAGCAAGGTGAACCTGTGTAATGATCATGCTGTTTAATCAGCTTCTGGATATGCCACACCTGTCAGGTGGATGGATTATCTTGGCTAAGGAGAAATGCTCACTAACAGGGGTGTAAACACATTTGTGCACAACATTTGAGATAAATCAGCTTTTTGTGCATATGGAACATTTCTTGGATCTTTCATTTCAGCTTATGAAGTATGGGCCCAACACTTTACATGTTGCGTTGATATTTTGTTCAGTGTAGATCGCTCCTCAGGTTTATACACTTCCCACTCGCAGAGTAGAAAGAAATTCCAGCATTTCATTAAGGACTTAAATCTATGTGATCCATGGAGGACTCAGAACCCGATTAAAAGGGAGTATTCATGTTACTCGTCAACATTTCAATAATATTCTCGTATAGACTACTTTTTAGTGTCTTGCTCATTGCTTCCCAATGTAACAGGAAGTGGATATGATAGTCTTGTTCTGAGTGACCATTCCCCTGTGTCATTATTCTATAGGGATACAAAATTAGTCGAAGGATCCTCTAGATGGCGCTTGCATCCCAAACGGTTACAGGACCCAGACTTCTTACATTACGTTGGAGTGCATATACAGTGCCTTCGGCAAGTACTCAGACCCATTGACTTTTTCCACATTTTGTTACGTTACAGCCTTATTCTAAAATGGATTGAATAAATAAAAAATCCTCAGCAATCTACAGTTGAAGTCGGAAGTTTACGTACAGTTTAGCCAAATACATTTAAACTCAGTTTTTCACAATTCCTGACATTTAATCCTAGTAAAAATTCCCTGTCATAGGTCAGTTTGGATCACCACATTATTTTAAAAATGTGAAATGTCAGAATAATAGTAGAGAGAATGATTTCTTTCAGCTTTTATTTCTTTCATCACATTCCCAGTGGGTCAGAAGTTTACATACACTCAATTAGTATTTGGTAGCATTGCCTTTAAATTGTTTAACTTGGGTAAAACGTTTCGGGTAGCCTTCCACAAGCTTCCCACAATAAGTTGGGTGAATCTTGGCCCATTCCTCCTGACAGAGCTGGTGTAACTGAGTCAGGTTTGTTGGCCTCCTTGCTCGCACACGCTTTTTCAGTTCTGCCCACAAATGTTCTATAGGATTGAGGTCAGGGCTTTGTGATGGCCACTCCAATACCTTGACTTTGTTGTCCTTAAGCCATTTTGCCACAACTTTGGAAGTATGCTTGGGGTCATTGTCCATTTGGAAGACCCATTTGCGACCAAGCTTTAACTTCCTGACTGATGTCTTGAGATGTTGCTTCAATATATCCACATAATTTTCCTTTCTCATGATGCCATCTATTTTATGAAGTGCACTAGTCCCTCCTGCAGCAAAGCACCCCCACAGCATGATGCTGCCACCCCTGTGCTTCACGGTTGGGATGGTGTTCTTCGGCTTGCAAGCAACCACCTTTTTCCTCCAAACATAACGATGGTCATTATGGCCAAACAGTTCTATTTTTGTTTCATCAGACCAGAGGACATTTCTCCAAAAACTACGATCTTTGTCCCCATGTTCTGTTGCAAACCGTAGTCTAGCTTTTTTATGGCGGTTTTGGAGCAGTGGCTTCTTCCTTGCTGAGCGGCCTTTCAGGTTATGTCGATATAGGACTCGTTTTACTGTGGATATAGATACATTTGTACCTGTTTCCTCCAGCATCTTCACAAGGTCCTTTGCTGTTGTTCTGGGATGGATTTCCACTTTTCGCACCAAAGTACGTTCATCTGTAGGAGACAGAATGCGTCTCCTTCCTGAGCGGTATGACGGCTGCGTGGTCCCATGGTGTTTATACTTGCTGTTACGTTCCCCAGTTTCTATGTTGTGGTTTGTGTATTTTCGGGTAGGTATTTCAGGAAATGGGTTCCTGAAATTCCCCAACAAGCAGCTGATTGATTGGATGAACATTGATGATTGGAGAGCTGACCCCGCGCCCTCGTCAGGATGCAGCTGTCTCCAATTTACCAACTCCTCCTGAAACTATATAAGCCCCAGTTGCTCAGAAAAGGCAGGTGGGAACCAGAATGGCTAAGAGTTTGGTATGTACTGTACTGTATTGTTGTGAGAACCAATTGTAATGTTTTGTGTTAGTTTGTGGCTCAGAGAGTTTCTTTAATGTCCTGAGTTAGTTGTTTTTCTCAGGTTTTGTTGTGAACCAGTTTGTGTTATTTTGTTTCCTTTGTTCCCAAGGGGGGAAGGGGAAGGCACCTAGGGAGTGCTTAGGCAAGAGGCCCGCGGGCATACATTACCCGTAGAAGTTGACTGTCTATGCACACTAGGAAAGACCTGGGCGGACCATCCCTTGTATTTTGGTTAGTGCACCAGGTGGTGCTAGTTAAGTAAGTAGTGGGTAGGCAGGTAAGGTAGGAGCGGGGGCTTTGATATTTACTTTATTTGCTTTGGTTCCATCCAGCCCCTTTTCCCCAAACTTACCGTGCGAAGGAATAAATTCCCTGTTAACGGTATTCTCTGCCTTTTGTCATCCTTACTCACACCTACAGTCCCATACCTCTTTCACCCCACGGAGAGTTGAGTTGTAGCAGGGTGTTGCGTTCCCTCTTCCGAGAGGAGTGCGTAACACTTGCGTACTATTGTTTGTACAGATGAACGTGGTACCTTCAGGCGTTTGAAAATTGCTCCCAAGGATGAACCAGACTTGTGGAGGTCTTGGCTGATTTCTTTTGATTTGCCCATGATGTCAAGCAAAGAGGCACTGAGTTTGAAGGTAGGCCTTGAAACACAACCACAGGTACACCTCCAATTGACTCAAATGATGTCAATTAGCCTATCAGAAGCTTCTAAAGCCATGACATAATTTTCTGGAATTTTCCAAGCTGTTTAAAGGCCCAGTCAACTTAGTGTATGTAAACTTCTGACCCACTGGAATTGTGATACAGTGAATTATAAGTGAAATAATCTGTCTGTAAACAATTATTGGAAAAATTACTAGTAGATGTAGATGTGGTTGAAAAACACGTTTTATTGACTCCAACCTAAGTGTATGTAAACTTCCGACTTCAACTGTACATACAATACCCCATAATGATAAAGCGAAAACAGGTTTTTAGAAATGTTTGCAAATTTATTAAAAATAAAAAACAGAAATACCTTATTTACATAAGTATTCAGACCGTTTGCTATGAGACTCGAAATTGAGCTCAGGTACATCCTGTTTCCTTTGATCATCCTTGAGATATTTCCACAACTTGATTGGAGTCCACCTGTGGTAAATTCAATTGCTTGGACATGATTTGGAAAGGCACACACCTGTCTATATAAGGACCCACAGTTGACAGTGCATGTCAGAGCAAAAACCAAGCCATGAGGTCGAAGGAATTGTCCGTAGAGCTCTGAGACAGGATTGTGTCAAGGCACATATTTGGGGAAGGGTACCAAAAAATGTCTGCCGTATTGAAGGTCCGCAAGTACACAGTGGCCTCCATCATTCTTAAATGGAAGAAGTTTGGAACCACCAAGACTCTTCCTAAAGCTGGCCGCCCGGCCAAACTGAGTAATCGGGGGAGAAGGGCCTTGGTCAGGGAGGTGACCAAGAACCCAATGGTCACTCTGACAGAGCTCCAGAGTTCCTCTGTGGAGTTGGGAGAACCTTCCAGAAGCACAACCATCTCTGCACCACTCCACCAATCAGGCCTTTATGGTAGAGTGGCCAGACGGAAGCCACTCCTCAGTAAAAGGCACATGACAGCCTACTTGGGGTTTGCCAAAGCCACCTAAAGACTCTCAGACCATGTGAAACAAGATTCTCTGGTCTGATGAAACCAAGATTGAACTCTTTGGCCTGAATGCCAATCGTCACGTCTGGAGGAAACCTGGCACCATCCCTACGGTGAAGCCTGGTGGTGGCAGCATCATGCTGTGGGGATGTTTTTCAGCGGCAGGGACTGGGGGACTAGTCAGGATCAAGGCAAAGATGAACGGAGCAAAGTACAGAGAGATCCTTGATGAAAACCTGCTCCAGAGCGCTCAGGACATCAGACTCGGGCGAAGGATCACCTTCCAACAGGACAACGACCCTAAGCACACAGCCAAGACGACGCAGGAGTGGCTTCGGGACAAGTCTCTGAATGTCCTTGAGTGGCCCAGCCAGAGCCCGGACTTGAACCCAATTGAACATCTCTGGAGAGACCTGAAAATAGAAGACTCGAGGCTGTAATCGCTGCCAAAGGTGCTTCAACAAAGTACTGAGTAAAGGGTCTGAATACTTATGTAAACGTGATATTTGTTTTATACATTTCAAAAATTTATAAAAACCTGTTTTTGCTTTGTCATTATGGGCTATTGTGTGTAGATTGATAATGGGGGAAAAAATAACAATTTAATCAATTTTAGAATAAGGCTATAACGTAACAAAATGTGGAAAAAGTCAAGGGGTCTGAATGCTTTCCGAAGGCACTGTAGATGTTTATTTTACATTGAACACTGATCAAATGCCAGCGAGTACCAGATGGGAGGCTTTCAAAGCATATATTAGAGAGCAAATATGTTTTTACCAGTTTCAAATCAATTCAATCTGAAAATGAGAGAGATGGACAGTAAAATGAGAGAATTGGAGAGGGAAGTAAACCAATAACTATTTGCTCTTATGCTCAGTATGAAGAACTTCCCACTTCAATGGCTGCAAACAGCTTAACGAGGCTGAAACAGTCCTTCTATGACCGAGGTGAAAAGCTGGTAAATTGCTGGCCTGTCTAAGAAGTTACATTCAGACAGAGCCATTAATGCAATTCATAATTTACAAGGACAATCATCAACAGATCCTATAGAAATAAACCAAACATTTGCTTCCTACTACAACACACTTTCCAACTCTGAATCTCCTGAGAACTTAACTAATCAGGTCTTGATTTTCCCTCTATTTCAGAAGACACAAAATTGGATCTGGAAAAGGAATTGGATGGTGTTAAAATATCTGATGCTATTTCCAGTATGAAAGGAGGTACAGCGGCAGGTCCAGATGGGTACCCAATAGATATTTATAAGACATTTAAGGCCAAACTTCTAGGTCCACTTTTGGATATATATGCTGAATCCTTTCAGCAAGGTTGTTTCCCCTCCTCTCTAAGGAGTGCTTTAAATCACTCTTATTCTGAAGCCTGATAAATCCCCAACAAAATGTGAAAGTTACAGACCGTGCTCCCATATCTAATGCACAAAGACCAAAATGGCTTCGTGAAAAACCGTCAAGGTTGAGTGTGAGCAGAGAGCTAAACATATTGCATGTGTGAAGGGTCCTCTGATACTGCCATACTCTCCCATGTGTGAAGGGTCCTCTGATACTGCCATACTCTCCCATGTGTGAAGGGTCCCTGATACTGCCATACTCTCCCATGTGTGAAGGGTCCCTGATACTGCCATACTCTCCCATGTGAAGGGTCCCTGATACTGCCATACTCTCCCATGTGAAGGGTCCTCTGATACTGCCATACTCTCCCATGTGTGAAGGGTCCTCTGATACTGCCATACTCGCCCATGTGTGAAGGGTCTCTGATACTGCCATACTCTCCCATGTGTGAAGGGTCCCTGATACTGCCATACTCTCCCATGTGAAGGGTCCCTGATACTGCCATACTCTCCCATGTGAAGGGTCCTCTGATACTGCCATACTCTCCCATGTGTGAAGGGTCCCTGATACTGCCATACTCTCCCATGTGTGAAGGGTCCCTGATACTGCCATACTCTCCCATGTGTGAAGGGTCCTCTGATACTGCCATACTCTCCCATGTGTGAAGGGTCCCTGATACTGCCATACTCTCCCATGTGTGAAGGGTCCCTGATACTGCCATACTCTCCCATGTGTGAAGGGTCCCTGATACTGCCATACTCTCCAATGTGTGAAGGGTCCCTGATACTGCCATACTCTCCCGTGTGAAGGGTCCCTGATACTGCCATACTCTCCCATGTGAAGGGTCCTCTGATACTGCCATACTCTCCCATGTGTGAAGGGTCCTCTGATACTGCCATACTCTCCCACGTGTGAAGGGTCCCTGATACTGCCATACTCTCCCATGTGAAGGGTCCCTGATACTGCCATACTCTCCCATGTGTGAAGGGTCCTCTGATACTGCCATACTCTCCCATGTGAAGGGTCCCTGATACTGCCATACTCTCCCATGTGAAGGGTCCCTGATACTGCCATACTCTCCCATGTGAAGGGTCCTCTGATACTGCCATACTCTCCCATGTGTGAAGGGTCCCTGATACTGCCATACTCTCCCATGTGTGAAGGGTCCCTGATACTGCCACACTCTCCCATGTGTGAAGGGTCCCTGATACTGCCATACTCTCCCATGTGTGAAGGGTCTCTGATACTGCCATACTCTCCCATGTGTGAAGGTCCCTGATAATACCATACTCTCCCATGTGTGAAGGGTCCCTGATACTGCCATACTCTCCCATGTGAAGGGTCCCTGATACTGCCATACTCTCCCATGTGAAGGGTCCTCTGATACTGCCATACTCTCCCATGTGTGAAGGGTCCTCTGATACTGCCATACTCTCCCACGTGTGAAGGGTCCCTGATACTGCCATACTCTCCCATGTGAAGGGTCCCTGATACTGCCATACTCTCCCATGTGTGAAGGGTCCTCTGATACTGCCATACTCTCCTATGTGAAGGGTCCCTGATACTGCCATACTCTCCCATGTGAAGAGTCCTCTGATACTGCCATACTCTCCCATGTGTGAAGGGTCCTCTGATACTGCCATACTCTCCCATGTGTGAAGGGTCCCTGATACTGCCATACTCTCCCATGTGTGAAGGGTCCCTGATACTGCCATACTCTCCCATGTGTGAAGGGTCCCTGATACTGCCATACTCTCCCATGTGTGAAGGGTCCCTGATACTGCCATACTCTCCCATGTGTGAAGGGTCCTCTGATACTGCCATACTCTCCCATGTGTGAAGGGTCCCTGATACTGCCATACTCTCCCATGTGAAGGGTCCCTGATACTGCCATACTCTCCCATGTGTGAAGGGTCCTCTGATACTGCCATACTCTCCCATGTGTGAAGGGTCCTCTGATACTGCCATACTCTCCCATGTGTGAAGGGTCCTCTGATACTGCCATACTCTCCCATGTGTGAAGGGTCCTCTGATACTGCCATACTCTCCCATGTGTGAAGGGTCCTCTGATACTGCCATACTCTCCCATGTGTGAAGGGTCCTCTGATACTGCCATACTCTCCCATGTGTGAAGGGTCCTCTGATACTGCCATACTCTCCCATGTGTGAAGGGTCCCTGATACTGCCATACTCTCCCGTGTGTGAAGGGTCCTCTGATACTGCCATACTCTCCCATGTGTGAAGGGTCCTCTGATACTGCCATACTCTCCCATGTGTGAAGGGTCCCTGATACTGCCATACTCTCCCATGTGAAGGATCCCTGATACTGCCATACTCTCCCATGTGTGAAGGGTCCTCTGATACTGCCATACTCTCCCATGTGAAGGGTCCCTGATACTGCCATACTCTCCCATGTGTGAAGGGTCCTCTGATACTGCCATACTCTCCCATGTGTGAAGGGTCCTCTGATTCTGCCATACTCTCCCATGTGTGAAGGGTCCCTGATACTGCCATACTCTCCCATGTGTGAAGGGTCCTCTGATACTGCCATACTCTCCCATGTGTGAAGGGTCTCTGATACTGCCATACTCTCCCATGTGAAGGGTCCCTGATACTGCCATACTCTCCCATGTGAAGGGTCCCTGATACTGCCATACTCTCCCATGTGAAGGGTCCCTGATAATACCATACTCTCCCATGTGTGAAGGGTCCCTGATACTGCCATACTCTCCCATGTGTGAAGGGTCTCTGATACTGCCATACTCTCCCATGTGTGAAGGATCCCCTGATACTGCCATACTCTCCCATGTGTGAAGGATCCCCTGATACTGCCATACTCTCCCATGTGAAGGATCCTCTGATACTGCCATACTCTCCCATGTGAAGGATCCCCTGATACTGCCATACTCTCCCATGTGAAGGATCCCCTGATACTGCCATACTCTCCCATGTGAAGGATCCCCTGATACTGCCATACTCTCCCATGTGAAGGATCCCTGATACTGCCATACTCTCCCATGTGAAGGATCCCTGATACTGCCATACTCTCCCATGTGAAGGATCCTCTGATACTGCCATACTCTCCCATGTAAGGATCCCCTGATACTGCCATACTCTCCCATGTGAAGGATCCCCTGATACTGCCATACTCTCCCATGTGAAGGGATCCCTGATACTGCCATACTCTCCCATGTGAAGGATCCCCTGATACTGCCATACTCTCCCATGTGAAGGATCCTCTGATACTGCCATACTCTCCCATGTGAAGGATCCCCTGATACTGCCATACTCTCCCATGTGAAGGATCCCCTGATACTGCCATACTCTCCCATGTGAAGGATCCCCTGATACTGCCATACTCTCCCATGTGAAGGATCCCTGATACTGCCATACTCTCCCATGTGAAGGATCCTCTGATACTGCCATACTCTCCCATGTGAAGGATCCCCTGATACTGCCATACTCTCCCATGTGAAGGATCCTCTGATACTGCCATACTCTCCCATGTGAAGGATCCCTGATACTGCCATACTCTCCCCATGTGTGAAGGGTCCTCTGATACTGCCATACTCTCCCATGTGTGAAGGGTCCTCTGATACTGCCATACTCTCCCATGTGAAGGATCCCCTGATACTGCCATACTCTCCCATGTGAAGGATCCCCTGATACTGCCATACTCTCCCATGTGAAGGATCCCCTGATACTGCCATACTCTCCCATGTGTGAAGGGTCCTCTGATACTGCCATACTCTCCCATGTGTGAAGGGTCCTCTGATACTGCCATACTCTCCCATGTGAAGGGTCCCTGATACTGCCATACTCTCCCATGTGTGAAGGGTCCCTGATACTGCCATACTCTCCCATGTGAAGGATCCCCTGATACTGCCATACTCTCCCATGTGTGAAGGGTCCTCTGATACTGCCATACTCTCCCATGTGTGAAGGGTCCTCTGATACTGCCATACTCTCCCATGTGAAGGATCCCCTGATACTGCCATACTCTCCCGTGTGTGAAGGGTCCCTGATACTGCCATACTCTCCCATGTGTGAAGGGTCCTCTGATACTGCCATACTCTCCCATGTGTGAAGGGTCCTCTGATACTGCCATACTCTCCCATGTGAAGGGTCCCTGATACTGCCATACTCTCCCATGTGTGAAGGGTCCCTGATACTGCCATACTCTCCCATGTGTGAAGGGTCCTCTGATACTGCCATACTCTCCCATGTGTGAAGGGTCCTCTGATACTGCCATACTCTCCCATGTGAAGGATCCCCTGATACTGCCATACTCTCCCGTGTGTGAAGGGTCCTCTGATACTGCCATACTCTCCCATGTGTGAAGGGTCCTCTGATACTGCCATACTCTCCCATGTGAAGGGTCCCTGATACTGCCATACTCTCCCATGTGTGAAGGGTCCCTGATACTGCCATACTCTCCCATGTGTGAAGGGTCCCTGATACTGCCATACTCTCCCATGTGTGAAGGGTCCCTGATACTGCCATACTCTCCCATGTGTGAAGGGTCCTCTGATACTGCCATACTCTCTCTCGATGCAGAGAAGGCATTCGATAGAGTTGAGTGGTCTTATTTATTTGAAGTGCTTTAAGAGATTTGGGTTTTGGAACTACTTCTGGAAATGGATTAACATATTCTATACCGACCACAGTGCAGAAGTTGCCACTAACAACTTCATCTCACAACCTTTTGAGCTTTTTCGGGGCACAAGACAAGGGTGTCCGACTCTTCCTTTTAGCTATAGAAGCCTTTGCCGTTGCATTTGTATTTGTATTTATTAGGGATCCCCATTAGCTGCTGCCAAGGCAAGGAAATAAAACATTAGATGTTGAACATCGAGTGGCCCTGTATGCCGATAACACCCTCTTATTCCTAACAGATCTAAACAATTTGATCTCTTCCCTCTCCAATTTGATTAATACCTTTGGTCAGTTTTCTGGGTTTAAAGTTAATGAAACCAAATCGTCCATCCTTTTCGGCAACAGTCAAGAGAGACTGAATCCAGTTGTACAGCATCCATTTGTGAATACAGAGCAAGGTTTCACATATCTTGGTATTAAAATCACACCCGAAAATAGCTCCTTGAGTTCAACAAATTATGACCCCATGGTAACGAGTGTAACAGAATCCATCAACAGATGGCCATCATTGCAGCCTATATCTATTACTGGTAGAATACATATCATTAAGATTAATATTCTGCCCGAACGTCTTTATCTATTTCAATCAATTCCTCTGGCTCTGGTTCTCCAAGGAACCGTACTTACCCTGGCTGCAGACTGAAATGCTGTCCACAAAAGGCTTAACTTTGGATGGATACTTGTACTCTGCTCCCTTTAAGAAACTAAAGAGGAACACTACTAATCCCTTTGTTAAAAACACCCTAACTATATAAGACGAAGTACAGCAATATCTGGGTGAATCCCCTGTATTATCCAATTTTCCACCAATTTGGGGCAATGACAATTTCACACCTGGTAAAAATGACTTGGTGTTTAAAGAATGGGCAATAAAAGGTACTGTTAAAGTAATGGACGTATACAATGAAAAAGGGCTCATGTCATTTGAAGAACTAAATAGCAAATTCAACTTACCACAAAAGCATTTTTTCAAATCCTTACAGTTGAGAAGCTTAATTTTTTTTCCCCAGTCTAAAACAATCTGCCCTACAACCTCCTTTTGACCCCTTTAGAAACGCTCTCTGTTAATGTGTGTTATAGGAGAGGTGAAATTACGTTACTATACGGGAAAATGGTAGCTACTCTTAAAGACAACTCTGATAGTAAAAGACTTGGATGCAGGAAGATATTTCAGCAGAGGACTGGGTTATGATATTTCAGCAGAGGACTGGGGTATGATATTTCAGCAGAGGACTGGGGTATGATCTGCTCTAGAGCTCAGATACACAATAAACACCCGCCTGAGACTGTTGCAATGCAGTTGGATAATGAGAACAAATCACCCCTGCTAAGCTTCACAAATTTGACCCTAATATCCCAGACCTGTATTTGTATTTGTATTTATTTATTATGGATCCCCATTAGCTGCTGCCTAGGGGTCCAGCAACATTAAGGCAGTTATACAATTCCTGTGTTAAATGTAACACGCACTAGGCACCTTGTATCATTGCCTGTGGGAGTATGCTGAGATACAAAAGTTTTGGAACTCAATACTGCGCCATATCTCTGAGATTACCTCTACCCCAATACCACTAATCCCTAAACTTTGCATCCTAAATCTTTACCCAGAGAATATATCTTTACATAGGAGAGAGAAGAAAATGGTTGACCTCTGTCTATTACATGCTCGACGTTCAATTGCTCTGCACTAGAAGTATGTCAGTTCCCCCTCACTTGGTCATTGGTTAAAATAATTAACATCAAGCCTGGCTCTTGAAAAATGTACTTATATACTGAAAAATAAAGCCCCAGAGTTGCATGATATTTGGGATCTGTTTTTTTTTTTTAAAGCAAACCGGTGATATTGTAGAAGCATTGGAAATCTGTATATTCTCTATATTTCTATGTGAATATTGGCTATAGTTGAAGCGTAATCTGCATTATCTGCGACTGCGTATTATTATGATTTTATTTGTATTATTGGAAATGTGAGCACTTAATGTTGGGTTGTTGTTGATTATGTTTTTGTCTTTGGTTTGGGGGTTGAAAACTGTTGATTTTCCTATTTGGAATTAATAAATATATGTGTTAAATATATAGACCTTTTAATGCAAAACGCAGCAAAAATCTAAAAGGGCATTCCATTGGAGTTTCCTAGAACTTGAATGATGAATAATGCTGATTGTTCTAGAGCAGGAACGTTGGTCGTTCCTGTCTGGTCTGCTGTCTTAGAGCCTCTGATCCTTGCATTATAGAGATTAAGCAATTTCATCTGTGAGTAAAAGATTGTCAGCGGTGGGCGCTCTGCGTCGTTGAAATGTATTGTAAGCTGGTTACCTGGAAAGGATTTATCTCTAAATGAAGAGATGACAGGAAAGGACAGGACAGAACAGAAAGACAGGACAGGACAGAAAGCCAGGACAGGACAGAAAGCCAGGACAGGACAGAAAGGAAAGACAGGACAGAAAGGAAAGGCAGGACACAATGGAGGGACAGGACAAGAGACAGGACAGGACAGAAATGACAGGACAGAAACGACAGGACAGGAAGGAGAGGACAGGAAGGACAGGACAGGAAGGATGGACAGGAAGGGCAGGACAGGATAGGACAAATGTGACAGGACAGGAAGGACAGGACAGAAGTGACAGGACAGGACATATTGGACAGGACGCAGGACGTGTGCTCAGATGTACAGCTGCATTCAGGGTTTTAACTACAGCATGTGCTGAGGATGAATGATACAGTACCGTATTCAGGTGTGTGAAAGGTCTAATAAGTAACAATACATACTTCTGGTCCAGTGCATTTTGGCCTAATACCCACAATGCCCATCCTAAAGTATAGATCAGGACTGCCCAACCCTGTTCCTGGAGAGCTACCGTCCTGTAGGTTTTTGCTCCAACCCTAATCTAGCACACCTGATTCTAATGATTAGCAGGTTGAAAAGATGAATCAGGTTAGTAACACCTGGGGTTGGAGCGAAAACCTACAGGAGGGTAGCTCTCCAGGAACAGGGTTGGGCAGTCCTGGTATAGATGATTTAGAACTGATTTAGAACTTCCAGGAAACCACAACAGCATCACCACGACCTTAACTGCCTGCATCTACAGTTACAGTCATATCTACTTTGCAGGTCATCAAAAAATGTTGAATATGTGTAAGGAGCATCTATTTTATTTCAGATCTCATATTACAGCATCTTTATGAACCAGGTTACAACCTCATAACCCTCATTACTCCTCTATTCCACCTCTATCACATCTTTCACCAGATTAGATTTGGATCCCATTGACAAAAAGAGAATCTCATTGTTGAGGAGTGAAGCGCTGTGACAGAATAGAACCTTCTGGTAGATTTTCAGAACAAAAAGCATGATATAACTGTAAGGTACAGGTCCTAACTGTAAAATGAATACTTACTCAGAGGAATCTATGAAGTATATTACAAGGGCTCCGATGCTGAGGGCAAAGACAAGCACCACCTGAAAGAGAGAGAGATGTTATTAAGTAGCACACTGACAGGTAATATAAAGGTCCCAGTAATTAGCCTGCTCTGGGGATATCACATTTACAGAGGTAGATGATATGTTTATTAAGGCCAAGGATAAATAATTCATAACTGGCACTGTCAGAGTATAGTTAGTAGCTACATCTCACTGGGTTAACAGCTACACAGGGGAACACAAACACACACACTCCCCCTAGCTGAAAGGAATGCACCACTCCCCCTAGCTGAAAGGAATGCACCACTCCCCCTAGCTGAAAGGAATGCACCACTCCCCCTAGCTGAAAGGAATACACCACTCCCTCTAGCTGAAAGGAATCCACCACTCCCCCTAGCTGAAAGAGAATACACCACTCCCCCTAGCTGAAAGAGAATACACCACTCCCCCCTAGCTGAAAGAGAATACACCACTCCCCCTAGCTGAAAGGAATGCACCACTCCCCCTAGCTGAAAGGAATACACCACTCCCCCTAGCTGAAAGAGAATACACCACTCCCCCTAGCTGAAAGGAATACACCACTCCCCCTAGCTGAAAGGAATACACCACTCCCCCTAGCTGAAAGGAATACACCACTCCCTCTAGCTGAAAGGAATACACCACTCCCCCTAGCTGAAATGAATGCACCACTCCCTCTAGCTGAAAGGAATACACCACTCCCCCTAGCTGAAAGGAATCCACCACTCCCCCTAGCTGAAAGGAATCCACCACTCCCCCTAGCTGAAAGGAATCCACCACTCCCCCTAGCTGAAAGGAATACACCACTCCCTCTAGCTGAAAGGAATACACCACTCCCCCTAGCTGAAAGGAATACACCACTCCCCCCTAGCTGAAAGGAATACACCACTCCCCCTAGCTGAAAGGAATACACCACTCCCTCTAGCTGAAAGGAATACACCACTCCCCCTAGCTGAAAGGAATGCACCACTCCCCCTAGCTGAAAGGAATACACCACTCCCCCTAGCTGAAAGGAATACACCACTCCCTCTAGCTGAAAGGAATACACCACTCCCCCTAGCTGAAAGGAATACACCACTCCCCCTAGCTGAAAGGAATACACCACTCCCCCTAGCTGAAAGGAATACACCACTCCCTCTAGCTGAAAGGAATACACCACTCCCCCTAGCTGAAAGGAATACACCACTCCCTCTAGCTGAAAGGAATACACCACTCCCCCTAGCTGAAAGGAATAAACCACTCCCTCTAGCTGAAAGGAATACACCACTCCCCCTAGCTGAAAGGAATACACCACTCCCTCTAGCTGAAAGGAATACACCACTCCCTCTAGCTGAAAGGAATACACCACTCCCCCTAGCTGAAAGGAATACACCACTCCCCCTAGCTGAAAGGAATACACCACTCCCTCTAGCTGAAAGGAATACACCACTCCCCCTAGCTGAAAGAGAATACACCACTCCCCCTAGCTGAAAGAGAATACACCACTCCCCCTAGCTGAAAGAGAATACACCACTCCCCCTAGCTGAAAGAGAATACACCACTCCCTCTAGCTGAAAGGAATACACCACTCCCCCTAGCTGAAAGGAATACACCACTCCCCCTAGCTGAAAGGAATACACCACTCCCTCTAGCTGAAAGGAATACACCACTCCCCCCTAGCTGAAAGGAATACACCACTCCCCCTAGCTGAAAGGAATACACCACTCCCTCTAGCTGAAAGGAATACACCACTCCCCCCTAGCTGAAAGGAATCCACCACTCCCCCCTAGCTGAAAGGAATCCACCACTCCCCCTAGCTGAAAGGAATACACCACTCCCTCTAGCTGAAAGGGAATACACCACTCCCCCCTAGCTGAAAGGAATCCACCACTCCCCCTAGCTGAAAGGAATACACCACTCCCCCTAGCTGAAAGGAATACACCACTCCCCCTAGCTGAAAGGAATACACCACTCCCTCTAGCTGAAAGGAATACACCACTCCCCCTAGCTGAAAGGAATACACCACACACAGAACTGTAAACAAGAACTCAGTTCATCATGTCAATAGACAGTAATAGGTAGTGAGACAAGGAGAGGAGACAGTAATAGGCAGTGCGACAAGGAGAGGAGACAGTAATAGGTAGTGAGACAAGGAGAGGAGTTGGTAATAGGCAGTGAGACAAGGAGAGGAGAGGAGACAGTAATAGGCAGTGAGACAAGGAGAGGAGACAGTAATAGGCAGTGAGACAAGGAGAGGAGAGGAGACAGTAATAGGCAGTGAGACAAGGAGAGGAGACAGTAATAGGCAGTGAGACAAGGAGGGGAGACAGTAATAGGCAGTGAGACAAGGAGAGGAGAGGAGAGGAGACAGTAATAGGCAGTGAGACGAGGAGAGGAGAGGAGACAGTAATAGGCAGTGAGACAAGGAGAGGAGACAGTAATAGGCAGTGAGACAAGGAGGGGAGACAGTAATAGGCAGTGAGACAAGGAGAGGAGAGGAGACAGTAATAGGCAGTGAGACAAGGAGAGGAGACAGTAATAGGCAGTGAGACAAGGAGAGGAGAGGAGACAGTAATAGGCAGTGAGACAAGGAGAGGAGACAGTAATAGGCAGTGAGACAAGGAGAGGAGAGGAGACAGTAATAGGCAGTGAGACAAGGAGAGGAGACAGTAATAGGCAGTGAGACAAGGAGAGGAGAGGAGACAGTAATAGGCAGTGAGACAAGGAGAGGAGAGGAGACAGTAATAGGCAGTGAGACAAGGAGAGGAGAGGAGACAGTAATAGGCAGTGAGACAAGGAGGGGAGACAGTAATAGGCAGTGAGACAAGGAGAGGAGAGGAGACAGTAATAGGCAGTGAGACAAGGAGAGGAGAGGAGACAGTAATAGGCAGTGAGACAAGGAGAGGAGAGGAGACAGTAATAGGCAGTGAGACAAGGAGAGGAGACAGTAATAGGCAGTGAGACAAGGAGGGGAGACAGTAATAGGCAGTGAGACAAGGAGAGGAGACAGTAATAGGCAGTGAGACAAGGAGCGGAGACAGTAATAGGCAGTGAGACAAGGAGAGGAGAGGAGACAGTAATATGCAGTGAGACAAGGAGAGGAGAGGAGACAGTAATAGGCAGTGAGACAAGGAGAGGAGAGGAGACAGTAATAGGCAGTGAGACAAGGAGGGGAGACAGTAATAGGCAGTGAGACAAGGAGGGGAGACAGTAATAGGCAGTGAGACAAGGAGAGGAGAGGAGACAGTAACAGGCAGTGAGACAAGGAGAGGAGAGGAGACAGTAATAGGCAGTGAGACAAGGAGAGGAGACAGTAATAGGCAGTGAGACAAGGAGGGGAGACAGTAATAGGCAGTGAGACAAGGAGAGGAGACAGTAATAGGCAGTGAGACAAGGAGAGGAGAGGAGACAGTAATAGGCAGTGAGACAAGGAGAGGAGACAGTAATAGGCAGTGAGACAAGGAGAGGCGAGGAGTCAGTAATAAGCAGTGAGACAAGGAGAGGAGAGGAGACATTAATATGCAGTGAGACAAGGAGAGGAGACAGTAATAGGTAGTGAGACAAGGAGAGGAGAGGAGACAGTAATATGCAGTGAGACAAGGAGAGGAGACAGTAATAGGCAGTGAGACGAGGAGAGGAGACAGTAATAGGCAGTGAGACAAGGAGAGGAGAGGAGACAGTAATAGGCAGTGAGACAAGGAGAGGAGAGGAGACAGTAATAGGCAGTGAGACAAGGAGAGGAGACAGTAATAGGCAGTGAGACAAGGAGGGAGACAGTAATAGGCAGTGAGACAAGGAGAGGAGAGGAGACAGTAAGAGGCAGTGAGACAAGGAGAGGAGACAGTAATAGGCAGTGAGACAAGGAGAGGAGAGGAGACAGTAATAGGCAGTGAGACAAGGAGAGGAGACAGTAATAGGCAGTGAGACAAGGAGAGGAGAGGAGACAGTAATAGGCAGTGAGACAAGGAGAGGAGACAGTAATAGGCAATGAGACAAGGAGCGGAGAGGAGACAGTAATAGGCAGTGAGACAAGGAGAGGAGACAGTCATAGGCAGTGAGACAAGGAGAGGAGAGGAGACAGTAATATGCAGTGAGACAAGGAGAGGAGACAGTAATAGGTAGTGAGACGAGGAGAGGAGACAGTAGAGCCAGTGAGACAAGGAGAGGAGACAGTAATAGGTAGTGAGACAAGGAGAGGAGAGGAGACAGTAATATGCAGTGAGACAAGGAGAGGAGAAAGTAATAGGCAGTGAGACAAGGAGAGGATAGGAGACAGTAATAGGTAGTAAGACGAGGAGAGGAGAGGAGACAGTAATAGGCAGTGAGACAAGGAGAGGAGACAGTAATAGGCAGTGAGACAAGGAGAGGAGAGGAGGCAGTAATAGGCAGTGAGACAAGGAGAGGAGACAGTAATAGGCAGTGAGACAAGGAGAGGCGAGGAGTCAGTAATAAGCAGTGAGACAAGGAGAGGAGAGGATACATTAATATGCAGTGAGACAAGGAGAGGAGACAGTAATAGGTAGTGAGACAAGGAGAGGAGAGGAGACAGTAATATGCAGTGAGACAAGGAGAGGAGACAGTAATAGGCAGTGAGACGAGGAGAGGAGACAGTAATAGGCAGTGAGACAAGGAGAGGAGAGAAGACAGTAATAGGCAGTGAGACAAGGAGAGGAGACAGTAATAGGCAGTGAGACAAGGAGAGGAGACAGTAATAGGCAGTGAGACAAGGAGGGGAGACAGTAATAGGCAGTGAGACAAGGAGAGGAGAGGAGACAGTAATAGGCAGTGAGACAAGGGGAGGAGACAGTAATAGGCAGTGAGACAAGGAGAGGAGAGGAGACAGTAATAGGCAGTGAGACAAGGAGAGGAGACAGTAATAGGCAGTGAGACAAGGAGAGGAGAGGAGACAGTAATAGGCAGTGAGACAAGGAGAGGAGACAGTAATAGGCAGTGAGACGAGGAGAAGAGAGGAGTCAGTAATAGGCAGTGAGACAAGTAGAGGAGAGGCGACAGTAATATGCAGTGAGACAAGGAGAGGAGACAGTAATAGGTAGTGAGACGAAGAGAGGAGACAGTAGAGGCAGTGAGACAAGGAGAGGAGACAGTAATAGGTAGTGAGACAAGGAGAGGAGAGGAGACAGTAATATGCAGTGAGACAAGGAGAGGAGACAGTAATAGGCGGTGAGACAAGGAGAGGAGAGGAGACAGTAATAGGTAGTAAGACGAGGAGAGGAGAGGAGACAGTAATAGGCAGTGAGACAAGGAGAGGAGACAGTAATAGGCAGTGAGACAAGGTGGGGAGACAGTAATAGGCAGTGAGACAAGGAGAGGAGAGGAGACAGTAATAGGCAGTGAGACAAGGAGAGGAGACAGTAATAGGCAGTGAGACAAGGAGAGGAGAGGAGACAGTAATAGGCAGTGAGACAAGGAGAGGCGAGGAGTCAGTAATAAGCAGTGAGACAAGGAGAGGAGAGGAGACATTAATATGCAGTGAGACAAGGAGAGGAGACAGTAATAGGTAGTGAGACGAAGAGAGGAGACAGTAGAGGCAGTGAGACAAGGAGAGGAGACAGTAATAGGTAGTGAGACAAGGAGAGGAGAGGAGACAGTAATATGCAGTGAGACAAGGAGAGGAGACAGTAATAGGCGGTGAGACAAGGAGAGGAGAGGAGACAGTAATAGGTAGTAAGACGAGGAGAGGAGAGGAGACAGTAATAGGCAGTGAGACAAGGAGAGGAGACAGTAATAGGCAGTGAGACAAGGTGGGGAGACAGTAATAGGCAGTGAGACGAGGAGAGGAGACAGTAATAGGCAGTGAGACAAGGAGAGGAGAGGAGGCAGTAATAGGCAGTGAGACAAGGAGAGGCGAGGAGTCAGTAATAAGCAGTGAGACAAGGAGAGGAGAGGAGACATTAATATGCAGTGAGACAAGGAGAGGAGACAGTAATAGGTAGTGAGACAAGGAGAGGAGACAGTAGAGGCAGTGAGACAAGGAGAGGAGACAGTAATAGGTAGTGAGACAAGGAGAGGAGAGGAGACAGTAATATGCTGTGAGACAAGGAGAGGAGAAAGTAATAGGCAGTGAGACAAGGAGAGGAGAGGAGACAGTAATAGGTAGTAAGACGAGGAGAGGAGAGGAGACAGTAATAGGCAGTGAGACAAGGAGAGGAGACAGTAATAGGCAGTGAGACAAGGAGAGGAGACAGTAATAGGCAGTGAGACAAGGAGAGGCGAGGAGTCAGTAATAAGCAGTGAGACAAGGAGAGGAGAGGAGACAGTAATATGCAGTGAGACAAGGAGAGGAGACAGTAATAGGTAGTGAGACAAGGAGAGGAGAGGAGACAGTAATATGCAGTGAGACAAGGAGAGGAGACAGTAATAGGCAGTGAGACGAGGAGAGGAGACAGTAATAGGCAGTGAGACAAGGAGAGGAGAGGAGACAGTAATAGGCAGTGAGACAAGGAGAGGAGACAGTAATAGGCAGTGAGACAAGGAGAGGAGACAGTAATAGGCAGTGAGACAAGGAGGGGAGACAATAATAGGCAGTGAGACAAGGAGAGGAGACAGTAATAGGCAGTGAGACAAGGAGAGGAGAGGAGACAGTAATAGGCAGTGAGACAAGGAGAGGAGACAGTAATAGGCAGTGAGACAAGGAGAGGAGAGGAGACAGTAATAGGCAGTGAGACAAGGAGAGGAGACAGTAATAGGCAATGAGACAAGGAGCGGAGAGGAGACAGTAATAGGCAGTGAGACAAGGAGAGGAGACAGTAATAGGCAGTGAGACAAGGAGAGGAGAGGAGACAGTAATAGGCAGTGAGACAAGGAGATGAGACAGTAATAGGCAGTGAGACGAGGAGAAGAGAGGAGTCAGTAATAGGCAGTGAGACAAGGAGAGGAGAGGAGACAGTAATATGCAGTGAGACAAGGAGAGGAGACAGTAATAGGTAGTGAGACGAGGAGAGGAGACAGTAGAGGCAGTGAGACAAGGAGAGGAGACAGTAATAGGTAGTGAGACAAGGAGAGGAGAGGAGACAGTAATATGCAGTGAGACAAGGAGAGGAGACAGTAATAGGCAGTGAGACAAGGAGAGGAGAGGAGAGGAGACAGTAATAGGTAGTAAGACGAGGAGAGGAGAGGAGACAGTAATAGGCAGTGAGACAAGGAGAGGAGACAGTAATAGGCAGTGAGACAAGGTGGGGAGACAGTAATAGGCAGTGAGACGAGGAGAGGAGACAGTAATAGGCAGTGAGACAAGGAGAGGAGAGGAGGCAGTAATAGGCAGTGAGACAAGGAGAGGCGAGGAGTCAGTAATAAGCAGTGAGACAAGGAGAGGAGAGGAGACATTAATATGCAGTGAGACAAGGAGAGGAGACAGTAATAGGTAGTGAGACAAGGAGAGGAGAGGAGACAGTAATATGCAGTGAGACAAGGAGAGGAGACAGTAATAGGCAGTGAGACAAGGAGAGGAGAGGAGACAGTAATAGGTAGTGAGACGAGGAGAGGAGAGGAGACAGTAATAGGCAGTGAGACAAGGAGAGGAGGCAGTAATAGGCAGTGAGACAAGGAGGGGAGCCAGTAATAGGCAGTGAGACGAGGAGAGGAGAGGAGAAAGAAATAGGCAGTGAGACAAGGAGAGGAGAGGAGACAGTAATAGGCAGTGAGACAAGGAGAGGAGACAGTAATATGCAGTGAGACAAGGAGAGGAGACAGTAATAGGCAGTGAGACGAGGAGAGGAGAGGAGACAGTAATAGGCAGTGAGACAAGGAGAGGAGACAGTAATAGGCAGTGAGACAAGGAGAGGAGAGGAGACAGTAATAGGCAGTGAGACAAGGAGAGGAGACAGTAATAGGCAGTGAGACAAGGAGAGGAGAGGAGACAGTAATAGGCAGTGAGACAAGGAGGAGACAGTAATAGGCAGTGAGACAAGGAGAGGAGAGGAGACAGTAATAGGCAGTGAGACAAGGAGGGAGACAGTAATAGGCAGTGAGACAAGGAGAGGAGAGGAGACAGTAATAGGCAGTGAGACAAGGAGAGGAGACAGTAATAGGCAATGAGACAAGGAGCGAGAGGAGACAGTAATAGGCAGTGAGACAAGGAGAGGAGACAGTAATAGGCAGTGAGACAAGGAGAGGAGAGGAGACAGTAATAGGCAGTGAGACAAGGAGAGGAGACAGTAATAGGCAGTGAGACGAGGAGAAGAGAGGAGTCAGTAATAGGCAGTGAGACAAGGAGAGGAGAGGAGACAGTAATATGCAGTGAGACAAGGAGAGGAGACAGTAATAGGTAGTGAGACGAGGAGAGGAGACAGTAGAGGCAGTGAGACAAGGAGAGGAGACAGTAATAGGTAGTGAGACAAGGAGCGGAGAGGAGACAGTACGGCAGTGAGACAAGGAGAGGAGAAAGTAATAGGCAGTGAGACAATGAGAGGAGAGGAGACAGTAATAGGTAGTAAGACGAGGAGAGGAGAGGAGAGGAGACAGTAATAGGCAGTGAGACAAGGAGAGGAGACAGTAATAGGGAGTGAGACAAGGAGGGGAGACAGTAATAGGCAGTGAGACAAGGAGAGGAGAGGAGAAAGTAATAGGCAGTGAGACAAGGAGAGGAGACAGTAATAGGCAGTGAGACAAGGAGAAGGAGAGGAGACAGTACTAGGCAGTGAGACAAGGAGAGGAGAGGAGACAGTAATAGGTAGTGAGACGAGGAGAGGAGACAGTAATAGGCAGTGAGACAAGGAGGGGAGACAGTAATAGGCAGTGAGACAAGGAGAGGAGAGGAGACAGTAATAGGCAGTGAGACGAGGAGAGGAGAGGAGACAGTAATAGGCAGTGAGACAAGGAGAGGAGAGGAGACAGTAATAGGCAGTGAGACAAGGAGAGGAGAGGAGACAGTAATAGGCAATGAGACAAGGAGAGGAGACAGTAATAGTCAGTGAGACAAGGAGGGGAGACAGTAATAGGCAGTGAGACAAGGAGAGGAGAGGAGACAGTAATAGGCAGTGAGACAAGGAGAGGAGACAGTAATAGGCAGTAGACAAGGAGAGGAGAGGAGACAGTAATAGGCAGTAGACAAGGAGAGGAGACAGTAATAGGCAGTGAGACAAGGAGAGGAGAGGAGACAGTAATAGGCAGTGAGACAAGGAGAGGAGACAGTAATAGGCAGTGAGACAAGGAGAGGAGAGGAGACAGTAATAGGCAGTGAGACAAGGAGAGGAGAGGAGACAGTAAAGGCAGTGAGACAAGGAGAGGAGAGGAGACAGTAATAGGCAGTGAGACAAGGAGGGGAGACAGTAATAGGCAGGGAGACAAGGAGAGGAGAGGAGACAGTAATAGGCAGTGAGACAAGGAGAGGAGAGGAGACAGTAATAGGCAGTGAGACAAGGAGAGGAGAGGAGACAGTAATAGGCAGTGAGACAAGGAGAGGAGACAGTAATAGGCAGTGAGACAAGGAGGGGAGACAGTAATAGGCAGTGAGACAAGGAGAGGAGACAGTAATAGGCAGTGAGACAAGGAGCGGAGACAGTAATAGGCAGTGAGACAAGGAGAGGAGAGGAGACAGTAATATGCAGTGAGACAAGGAGAGGAGAGGAGACAGTAATAGGCAGTGAGACAAGGAGAGGAGAGGAGACAGTAATAGGCAGTGAGACAAGGAGGGGAGACAGTAATAGGCAGTGAGACAAGGAGGGGAGAGGAGACAGTAATAGGCAGTGAGACAAGGAGAGGAGAGGAGACAGTAACAGGCAGTGAGACAAGGAGAGGAGAGGAGACAGTAATAGGCAGTGAGACAAGGAGAGGAGACAGTAATAGGCAGTGAGACAAGGAGGGGAGACAGTAATAGGCAGTGAGACAAGGAGAGGAGACTGTAATAGGCAGTGAGACAAGGAGAGGAGAGGAGACAGTAATAGGCAGTGAGACGAGGAGAGGAGACAGTAATAGGCAGTGAGACAAGGAGGGGAGAGGAGACAGTAATAGGCAGTGAGACGATGAGAGGAGACAGTAATAGGCAGTGAGACAAGGAGAGGAGAGGAGACAGTAATAGGCAGTGAGACAAGGAGAGGAGAGGAGACAGTAATAGGCAGTGAGACAAGGAGAGGAGACAGTAATAGGCAGTGAGACGAGGAGAAGAGAGGAGTCAGTAATAGGCAGTGAGACGAGGAGAGGAGACAGTAATAGGCAGTGAGACAAGGAGAGTAGAGGAGGCAGTAATAGGCAGTGAGACAAGGAGAGGAGACAGTAATAGGCAGTGAGACAAGGAGAGGCGAGGAGTCAGTAATAAGCAGTGAGACAAGAGAGAGAGGAGACATTATATGCAGTGAGACAAGGAGAGGAGCCAGTAATAGGTAGTGAGACAAGGAGAAGAGAGGAGACAGTAATACGCAGTGAGACAAGGAGAGGAGACAGTAATAGGCAGTGAGACGAGAGAGGAGACAGTAATAGGCAGTGAGACAAGGAGAGGAGAGGAGACAGTAATAGGCAGTGAGACAAGGAGAGGAGAGGAGAACAGTAATAGGCAGTGAGACAAGGAGAGGAGACAGTAATAGGCAGTGAGACAAGGAGGGAGACAGTAATAGGCAGTGAGACAAGGAGAGGAGAGGGAGACAGTAATAGGCAGTGAGACAAGGAGAGGAGACAGTAATAGGCAGTGAGACAAGGAGAGGAGAGGAGACAGTAATAGGCAGTGAGACAAGGAGAGGAGACAGTAATAGGCAGTGAGACAAGGAGAGGAGAGGAGACAGTAATAGGCAGTGAGACAAGGAGAGGAGACAGTAATAGGCAATGAGACAAGGAGCGGAGAGGAGACAGTAATAGGCAGTGAGACAAGGAGAGGAGACAGTAATAGGCAGTGAGACAAGGAGAGGAGAGGAGACAGTAATAGGCAGTGAGACAAGGAGAGGAGACAGTAATAGGCAGTGAGACGAGGAGAAGAGAGGAGTCAGTAATAGGCAGTGAGACAAGGAGAGGAGAGGAGACAGTAATATGCAGTGAGACAAGGAGAGGAGACAGTAATAGGTAGTGAGACGAGGAGAGGAGACAGTAGAGGCAGTGAGACAAGGAGAGGAGACAGTAATAGGTAGTGAGACAAGGAGAGGAGAAAGTAATAGGCAGTGAGACAAGGAGAGGAGAGGAGACAGTAATAGGTAGTAAGACGAGGAGAGGAGAGGAGACAGTAATAGGCAGTGAGACAAGGAGAGGAGACAGTAATAGGGCAGTGAGACAAGGAGAGGAGAGGAGGCAGTAATAGGCAGTGAGACAAGGAGAGAGACAGTGATAGGCAGTGAGACAAAGGAGAGGCGAGGAGTCAGTAATAACAGTGAGACAAGGAGAGGAGAGGAGACATTAATATGCAGTGAGACAAGGAGAGGAGACAGTAATAGGTAGTGAGACAAGGAGAGGAGAGGAGACAGTAATATGCAGTGAGACAAGGAGAGGAGACAGTAATAGGCAGTGAGACGAGGAGAGGAGACAGTAATAGGCAGTGAGACAAGGAGAGGGAGAGGAGACAGTAATAGGCAGTGAGACAAGGAGAGGAGACAGTAATAGGCAGTAGACAAGGAGAGGAGACAGTAATAGGCAGTGAGACAAGGAGGGGAGACAGTAATAGGCAGTGAGACAAGGAGAGGAGAGGAGACAGTACAGGCAGTGAGACAAGGAGAGGAGAGCAGTAATAGGCAGTGAGACAAGGAGAGGAGAGGAGACAGTAATAGGCAGTGAGACAAGGAGAGGAGACAGTAATAGGCAGTGAGACAAGGAGAGGAGAGGAGACAGTAATAGGCAGTGAGACAAGGAGAGGAGACAGTAATAGGCAGTGAGACGAGGAGAAGAGAGGAGTCAGTAATAGGCAGTGAGACAAGGAGAGGAGAGGTGACAGTAATATGCAGTGAGACAAAGAGAGGAGACAGTAATAGGTAGTGAGACGAAGAGAGGAGACAGTAGAGGCAGTGAGACAAGGAGAGGAGACAGTAATAGGTAGTGAGACAAGGAGAGGAGAGGAGACAGTAATATGCAGTGAGACAAGGAGAGGAGACAGTAATAGGCAGTGAGACAAGGAGAGGAGAGGAGACAGTAAAGGTAGTAAGATCGAGGAGAGGAGAGGAGACAGTAATAGGCAGTGAGACAAGGAGAGGAGACAGTAATAGGCAGTGAGACAAGGTGGGGAGACAGTAATAGGCAGTGAGACGAGGAGAGGAGACAGTAATAGGCAGTGAGACAAGGAGAGGAGAGGAGGCAGTAATAGGCAGTGAGACAAGGAGAGGCGAGGAGTCAGTAATAAGCAGTGAGACAAGGAGAGGAGAGGAGACATTAATATGCAGTGAGACAAGGAGAGGAGACAGTAATAGGTAGTGAGACAAGGAGAGGAGACAGTAGAGGCAGTGAGACAAGGAGAGGAGACAGTAATAGGTAGTGAGACAAGGAGAGGAGAGGAGACAGTAATATGCAGTGAGACAAGGAGAGGAGAAAGTAATAGGCAGTGAGACAAGGAGAGGAGAGGAGACAGTAATAGGCAGTGAGACAAGGAGAGGAGACAGTAATAGGCAGTGAGACAAGGAGAGGAGAGGAGACAGTAATAGGCAGTGAGACAAGGAGAGGAGACAGTAATAGGCAGTGAGACAAGGAGAGGAGAGGAGACAGTAATAGGCAGTGAGACAAGGAGAGGAGACAGTAATAGGCAGTGAGACAAGGAGAGGAGAGGAGACAGTAATAGGCAGTGAGACAAGGAGAGGAGACAGTAGTAGGCAGTGAGACAAGGAGAGGAGAGGAGACAGTAATAGGCAGTGAGACAATGAGAGGAGACAGTAATAGGCAATGAGACAAGGAGCGGAGAGGAGACAGTAATAGGCAGTGAGACAAGGAGAGGAGACAGTAATAGGCAGTGAGACAAGGAGAGGAGAGGAGACAGTAATAGGCAGTGAGACAAGGAGAGGAGACAGTAATAGGCAGTGAGACGAGGAGAAGAGAGGAGTCAGTAATAGGCAGTGAGACAAGGAGAGGAGAGGAGACAGTAATATGCAGTGAGACAAGGAGAGGAGACAGTAATAGGTAGTGAGACGAGGAGAGGAGACAGTAGAGGCAGTGAGACAAGGAGAGGAGACAGTAATAGGTAGTGAGACAAGGAGCGGAGAGGAGACAGTAATATGCAGTGAGACAAGGAGAGGAGAAAGTAATAGGCAGTGAGACAAGGAGAGGAGAGGAGACAGTAATAGGTAGTAAGACGAGGAGAGGAGAGGAGACAGTAATAGGCAGTGAGACAAGGAGAGGAGACAGTAATAGGCAGTGAGACAAGGAGAGGAGAGGAGGCAGTAATAGGCAGTGAGACAAGGAGAGGAGACAGTAATAGGCAGTGAGACAAGGAGAGGCGAGGAGTCAGTAATAAGCAGTGAGACAAGGAGAGGAGAGGAGACATTAATATGCAGTGAGACAAGGAGAGGAGACAGTAATAGGTAGTGAGACAAGGAGAGGAGAGGAGACAGTAATATGCAGTGAGACAAGGAGAGGAGACAGTAATAGGCAGTGAGACAAGGAGAGGAGAGGAGACAGTAATAGGCAGTGAGACAAGGAGAGGAGACAGTAATAGGCAGTGAGACAAGGAGAGGAGACAGTAATAGGCAGTGAGACAAGGAGGGGAGACAGTAATAGGCAGTGAGACAAGGAGAGGAGAGGAGACAGTAATAGGCAGTGAGACAAGGAGAGGAGACAGTAATAGGCAGTGAGACAAGGAGAGGAGAGGAGACAGTAATAAGCAGTGAGACAAGGAGAGGAGACAGTAATAGGCAGTGAGACAAGGAGAGGAGAGGAGACAGTAATAGGCAGTGAGACAAGGAGAGGAGACAGTAATAGGCAGTGAGACGAGGAGAAGAGAGGAGTCAGTAATAGGCAGTGAGACAAGGAGAGGAGACAGTAATATGCAGTGAGACAAGGAGAGGAGACAGTAATAGGTAGTGAGACGAGGAGAGGAGACAGTAGAGGCAGTGAGACAAGGAGAGGAGACAGTAATAGGTAGTGAGACAAGGAGAGGAGAGGAGACAGTAATATGCAGTGAGACAAGGAGAGGAGACAGTAATAGGCAGTGAGACAAGGAGAGGAGAGGAGACAGTAATAGGTAGTAAGACGAGGAGAGGAGAGGAGACAGTAATAGGCAGTGAGACAAGGAGAGGAGACAGTAATAGGCAGTGAGACAAGGTGGGGAGACAGTAATAGGCAGTGAGACGAGGAGAGGAGACAGTAATAGGCAGTGAGACAAGGAGAGGAGAGGAGGCAGTAATAGGCAGTGAGACAAGGAGAGGCGAGGAGTCAGTAATAAGCAGTGAGACAAGGAGAGGAGAGGAGACATTAATATGCAGTGAGACAAGGAGAGGAGACAGTAATAGGTAGTGAGACAAGGAGAGGAGACAGTAGAGGCAGTGAGACAAGGAGAGGAGACAGTAATAGGTAGTGAGACAAGGAGAGGAGAGGAGACAGTAATATGCAGTGAGACAAGGAGAGGAGAAAGTAATAGGCAGTGAGACAAGGAGAGGAGAGGAGACAGTAATAGGTAGTAAGACGAGGAGAGGAGAGGAGACAGTAATAGGCAGTGAGACAAGGAGAGGAGACAGTAATAGGCAGTGAGACAAGGAGAGGAGAGGAGGCAGTAATAGGCAGTGAGACAAGGAGAGGAGACAGTAATAGGCAGTGAGACAAGGAGAGGCGAGGAGTCAGTAATAAGCAGTGAGACAAGGAGAGGAGAGGAGACATTAATATGCAGTGAGACAAGGAGAGGAGAAAGTAATAGGTAGTGAGACAATGAGAGGAGAGGAGACAGTAATATGCAGTGAGACAAGGAGAGGAGACAGTAATAGGCAGTGAGACGAGGAGAGGAGACAGTAATAGGCAGTGAGACAAGGAGAGGAGAGGAGACAGTAATAGGCAGTGAGACAAGGAGAGGAGACAGTAATAGGCAGTGAGACAAGGAGAGGAGACAGTAATAGGCAGTGAGACAAGGAGGGGAGACAGTAATAGGCAGTGAGACAAGGAGAGGAGAGGAGACAGTAATAGGCAGTGAGACAAGGAGAGGAGACAGTAATAGGCAGTGAGACAAGGAGAGGAGAGGAGACAGTAATAGGCAGTGAGACAAGGAGAGGAGACAGTAATAGGCAGTGAGACAAGGAGAGGAGAGGAGACAGTAATAGGCAGTGAGACAAGGAGAGGAGACAGTAATAGGCAATGAGACAAGGAGCGGAGAGGAGACAGTAATAGGCAGTGAGACAAGGAGAGGAACAGTAATAGGCAGTGAGACAAGGAGAGGAGAGGAGACAGTAATAGGCAGTGAGACAAGGAGAGGAGACAGTAATAGGCAGTGAGACGAGGAGAAGAGAGGAGTCAGTAATAGGCAGTGAGACAAGGAGAGGAGAGGAGACAGTAATATGCAGTGAGACAAGGAGAGGAGACAGTAATAGGTAGTGAGACGAGGAGATGAGACAGTAGAGGCAGTGAGACAAGGAGAGGAGACAGTAATAGGTAGTGAGACAAGGAGAGGAGAGGAGACAGTAATATGCAGTGAGACAAGGAGAGGAGACAGTAATAGGCAGTGAGACAAGGAGAGGAGAGGAGACAGTAATAGGTAGTAAGACGAGGAGAGGAGAGGAGACAGTAATAGGCAGTGAGACAAGGAGAGGAGACAGTAATAGGCAGTGAGACAAGGTGGGGAGACAGTAATAGGCAGAGAGACGAGGAGAGGAGTCAATAATAGGCAGTGAGACAAGGAGAGGAGAGGAGGCAGTAATAGGCAGTGAGACAAGGAGAGGCGAGGAGTCAGTAATAAGCAGTGAGACAAGGAGAGGAGAGGAGCCATTAATATGCAGTGAGACAAGGAGAGGAGACAGTAATAGGTAGTGAGACAAGGAGAGGAGAGGAGACAGTAATATGCAGTGAGACAAGGAGAGGAGACAGTAATAGGCAGTGAGACAAGGAGAGGAGAGGAGACAGTAATAGGTAGTGAGACGAGGAGAGGAGAGGAGACAGTAATAGGCAGTGAGACAAGGAGAGGAGACAGTAATAGGCAGTGAGACAAGGAGGGGAGCCAGTAATAGGCAGTGAGACGAGGAGAAAGAAATAGGCAGTGAGACAAGGAGAGGAGAGGAGACAGTAATAGGCAGTGAGACAAGGAGAGGAGACAGTAATATGCAGTGAGACAAGGAGAGGAGACAGTAATAGGCAGTGAGACAAGGAGAGGAGAGGAGACAGTAATAGGCAGTGAGACAAGGAGAGGAGACAGTAATAGGCAGTGAGACAAGGAGAGGAGAGGAGACAGTAATAGGCAGTGAGACAAGGAGAGGAGACAGTAATATGCAATGAGACAACATTTTACATTTACATTTTACATTTTAGTCATTTAGCAGACGCTCTTATCCAGAGCGACTTACAGGAGCAATTAGGGTTAAGTGCCTTGCTTAAGGGCACATCGACAGATTTTTCACCTAGTCGGCTCGGGGATTAGAACCAGCGACCTTTCGGTTACTGGCACAACGCTCTTACCCACTAAGCTACCTGCCGCCCTAGACAAGGAGAGGAGACAGTAATAGGCAGTGAGACAAGGAGAGGAGAGGAGACAGTAATAGGCAGTGAGACGAGGAGAGGAGAGGAGTCAGTAATAGGCAGTGAGACAAGGAGAGGAGACAGAAATAGGCAGTGAGACAAGGAGGGGAGACAGTAATAGGCAGTGAGACAAGGAGAGGAGACAGTAATAGGCAGTGAGACAAGGAGAGGAGACAGTAATATGTAGTGAGACAAGGAGAGGAGACAGAAATAGGCAGTGAGACAAGGAGGGGAGACAGTAATAGGCAGTGAGACAAGGAGAGGAGACAGTAATAGGCAGTGAGACAAGGAGAGGAGACAGTAATATGCAGTGAGACAAGGAGAGGAGAGGAGACAGTAATAGGCAGTGAGACAAGGAGAGGAGACAGTAATAGGCAGTGAGACGAGGAGAGGAGTGGAGACAGTAATAGGTAGTGAGACAAGGAGAGGAGAGGAGACAGTAATAGGCAGTGAGAGGAGGAGAGGAGAGGAGAAAGTAATAGGTAGTGAGACAAGGAGAGGAGAGGAGACAGTAATATGTAGTGAGACAAGGAGAGGAGAGGAGACAGTAATAGGCAGTGAGACAAGGAGAGGAGAGGAGACAGTAATAGGTAGTGAGACAAGGAGAGGAGACAGTAATAGGTAGTGAGACAAGGAGAGGAGACAGTAATAGGTAGTGAGACAAGGAGAGGAGAGGAGACAGTAATAGGTAGTGAGACAAGGAGAGGAGAGGAGACAGTAATAGGTAGTGAGACAAGGAGAGGAGACAGTAATAGGCAGTGAGACAAGGAGGGGAGACAGTAATAGGCAGTGAGACGAGGAGAGGAGACAATAATAGGCAGTGAGACAAGGAGAGGAGACAGTGTAGCTCGCTGGAGTTTCTACAGGGAGAGAGAGAGAGAGAGAGAGAGAGAGAGAGAGAGAGAGAGAGAGAGAGAGAGAGAGAGAGAGAGAGAGAGAGAGAGAGAGAGAGAGAGAGAGAGAGAGAGGAGAAACAGAGACGCCGCAAAGCCCTGAGCCTAGTCATAGAGCTATCACAACAACAAAACAAGGTCATTGACAGTGACACCCTCTCTCTCTCTGTCTGTCTGACCGTCTGTCTGTCTGTCTAATAGGGAAGGCCTTCTGAATAAAATAGATCATGCAGTCTATCTATAGCCTGGTCCCAGATGTTTGTGCTGTATAGCCAACTTTTATGGTTGATGTTATTGTTAATGTTCGGCATTAATGACCATGGGAGTACCAGGCTAGTCTATCTATACACTGTGTGGGAACAGATTTGGAGAGACTATAGGTTAATAGACACATGCAGATCCAGTGGTGTTAGATAACATTAGTTAAGTGACAGTCCTGACACCATAGCTGTACTGTCTGAAACGTAGTGGCCTGAGGTAACCAGGCTAAACAGTCTGTGAGTGCATGCCAAAAGGCACCCTATTCCCTATACTGTATACTTTTGACCACACTTTAGTGCACTATATAGGGAATAGGGTGCCATTGGGGATGTAGCCTGTGAGTGGCCTGGGGTTAAATCTGACAGAGCAAGCAGTCAATTGCAGAAGAAACGGTGATAGCGGTGGTGTCAAAAGTACCCAATTGTCATACTTGAGTAAAAGTAAAGATACCTTAATAGAAAATGACTAAAGTAAAAGTGAAAGTCACCCAGTAGAATACTACTTGAGTAAAAGTCTAAAAGTATTTGGTTTTAAATGTACTTAAGTATCAAAAGTAAATGTAATTGCTAAAATGTACTTAAGTATCAAAAGTAAAAGTATAAATCTTTTCAAATTCCTTATATTAAGCAAACCAGACGGCACGGGGTGGGGTAGGAACCAAAATCCCTCAAAATTAAAACCCCAGTGCATGTAATGTGTTCGGACCACAGTACTGTAATCTTGATAGTCACAGATGAGATCAGAGGTTAACTCCAGCAACCTGGGTTCAAATACTATTCCAAACTTTTCAAACACTTTTGAGCGTTTCCTTAAAGTGGAACTGACAGCGTTTTAACTACTTTGCAGATATAAAACAAACATACAATCATAATATGTGTAAAAAATATGCTAGAAAACCAACTTTATAAGAGGTTTTAAAAGGGTCTATCTGACAGGAAATGCCATGACGTACAGTAAGGCATTGTTGGCAGAATAGATGGATGCAGTTCAATGAATGATTCATATAATTCACCAATACATTTCTTGGTAGTCCAAAAAATACTGCTACCAGGTTGTAAATCACAGATGGCCTGGTACATTGTTTGCTGCCTCCATTCCGGATACACTGTTTCAGTTTCAATGACTCAATATTTTGGGCAAAAACGTTACAGCCTTATTTTTAAATGGATTAAATAAATATTTTTTCCTCATCAATCTACACACAACACACAATAATGACAAAACGAAAACACGTTTTTAGAAAAAAATAAAAAACAGGAATACCTTATTTACGTAAGTATTCAGACCCTTTGCTATGAGACCCCAAATTGAGCTCAAGTGCATCCTGTTTCTATTGATCATCCTTGAGATGTTTCTACAACTTGATTGGAGTCCACCTGTCATAAATTCAATTGATTGGACATGATTTGGAAAAGCAAACAACTGTCTATGTAAGGTCCCACAGTTGAAGGAATTGTCCATGGTGCTCAGAGACAGGATTGTGTCGAGGCACAGATCTGGGGATGGGTACCAAAACATTTCTGCAGCATTGAAGGTCCCCAAGAACACAGTGGCCTCCATCATTCTTAAATGGAAGAAGTTTGGAACCACCAAGACTCCTCCTAGAGCTGGCCGCCCGGCCAATCTGAGCAATCGGAGGAGAAGGGCCTTGGACTGGGAGGTAACCAAGAACCCGATGGTCAGAGTTCCTCTGTGGAGATGGGAGAACCTTCCAGAAGCACAACCATCTCTGCAGAACTCCACCAATCAGGCCTTTATGGTAGAGTGGCCAGATGGAAGCCACTCCTCAGTAAAAGGCACATGACAGCCCGCTTGGATTTTGCCAAAAGGCACCTAAAGACTTTCAGACCATGAGAAACAAGATTCTCTGGTCTGATGAACACAAGATTGAACTCTTTGGCCTGCAGGGATGTAGCTCAGTTGGTAGAGCATGGTGCTTGCAATGCCAGGGTTGTGGGTTCGATTCCCACGGGGGGCCAGTAAATAAAAAGATAATGTAAGTCGCTCTGGATAAGAGCGTCTGCTAAATGAGTGTAAATGTAAGAGGACTCCCGTGGTATTGACATATTTGCAGAAATCCATTCAGGTGTATTTTTTGGCGAATGTGTTCTAATGATCTAAAGTCGCGCTGTTGCTGCTGTCTGTAAACACACAGTCCAGTTCAAAGTGAATGATGGCAGGCCCATGTGGCAAATGGTTTGTTTGTATAAAGGCCTACTGTAGCTCTGATTGGCTATAGCGCACCCGTCTGCGTAGACTCCGGTCTTGGACAAGACAGATGTTTTTATTAGGTTTTATTTACTGCAGTGTCTATTAATTGTCCAAATGCACGGCAGCGTTCCCACTCTATATTGCTATAGAATTTTCACAATTGCCTTACTATACGTAATTCCCAAACATTCTAAAAGTTTATGAAAACATAAAAATGACAATTTCTAAGTGCTCACTTGTCAGAAAATGATTTTAAAAGTGTCATATTCTTCCCGGGTTGTATATGAACAGATTTAATAAGATTTACTGCTAAAATGCTGTCAGTTCCACTTTAAGAAATGGAATGCCAGCAGGGCAGGGTTTGCTTTTTGGCGACTATTCTATTGGTTACATTCCAACATACAAGCTTAATAAAGTATTTGACTTGATTTCGAATAGTATTTGAACCCAGGTCTGACATGCCACATGTCTTACATGACGCTCTACGAACTACCGGTCTTTGTCTATTTAGTAAAAGACATCCTGAAGCAGCAGCACAGGTCATCCATAATGAAAGAGTAGCTGTCTTCGTCTATTTAGTAAAGGACATCCTGAAAGAGTAGTTCAGAATCAATTCATTTCCATGATGATGTACATTTGTTTTGTCAGTGCGTCCACTGATGTCTCATAATGAGAAAACATCTTCATGCATTTTTTATATCCTGGCCATGGCTTCCTTTTTCAAAGCAGAGCTGGGGATTTCTCACTCTTTTTCTGTCTGGTCTGGTCTGGTCTGGTCTGGTCTGGTCTCTCTCTCTCTCTCTCTCTCTCTCTCTCTCTCTCTCTCTCTCTCTCTCTCTCTCTCTCTCTCTCTCTCTCTCTCTCTCTCTCTCTCTCTCTCTCTCTCTCTCTCTCTCTCTCTCTCAATTCAATTTCAATTTAAGGGCTTTATTGGTCTCTCTCTCTCTCTCTCAATTCAATTTCAATTTCAATTTCAATTTAAGGGCTTTATTGGCATGGGAAACGTGTGTTAACATTGCCAAAGCAAGTGAAGTAGATAGTAAACAAAAGTGAAATTAACAATAAATATTAACAGTAAACATTACACTCAGAAGTTTCAAAAGAATAAAGACATTTCAAATGTCATATTATGTACAGTGGGGAGAACAAGTATTTGATACACTGCCGATTTTGTAGGTTTTCTTACTTACAAAGCATGTAGAGGTCTGTAATTTTTATCATAGGTACACTTCAACTGTGAGAGACGGAATCTAAAACAAAAATCCAGAAAATCACATTATATGATTTTTAAGTAATTAATTTGCATTTTATTGCATGACATAAGTATTTGATACATCAGAAAAGCAGAACTTAATATTTGGTACAGAAACCTTTGTTTGCAATTACAGAGATCATACGTTTCCTGTAGGTCTTGACCAGGTTTGCACACACTGCAGAAGGGATTTTGGCCCACTCCTCCATACAGACCTTCTCCAGATCCTTCAGGTTTCGGGGCTGTCGCTGGGCAATACGGACTTTCAGCTACCTCCAAAGATTGTTTATTGGGTTCAGGTCTGGAGACTGGCTAGGCCACTCCAGGACCTTGAGATGCTTCTTACGGAGCCACTGCTTAGTTGCCCTGGCTGTGTGTTTCGGGTCATTGTCATGCTGGAAGACCCAGCCACAACCCATCTTCAATGCTCTTACTGAGGGAAGGAGGTTGTTGGCCAAGATCTCACGATACATGGCCCCATCCATCCTCCCCTCAATACGGTGCAGTCGTCCTGTCCCCTTTGCAGAAAAGCATCCCCAAGAATGATGTTTTCCAACTCCATGCTTCACGGTTGGGATGGTGTTCTTGGGGTTGTTCTCATCCTTCTTCTTCCTCCAAACACGGCGAGTGGAGTTTAGACCAAAAAGCTATATTTTTGTCTCATCAGACCACATGACCTTCTCCCATTCCTCCTCTGGATCATCCAGATGGTCATTGGCAAACTTCAGATGGGCCTGGACATGCGCTGGCTTGAGCAGGGGGACCTTGCGTGTGCTGCAGGATTTTAATCCATGACGGCGTAGTGTGTTACTAATGGTTTTCTTTGAGACTGTGGTCCCAGCTCTCTTCAGGTCATTGACCAAGTCCTGCTGTGTAGTTCTGGGCTGATCCCTCACCTTCCTCATGATCATTGATGCCCCACGAGGTGAGATCTTGCATGGAGCCCCAGACCGAGGGTGATTGACCGTCATCTTGAACTTCTTCCATTTTCTAATAATTGCGCCAACAGTTGTTGCCTTCTAACCAAGCTGCTTGCCTACTGTCATGTAGCCCATCCCAGCCTTGCGCAGGTCTACAATTGTAACCCTGATGTCCTTACACAGCTCTCTGGTCTTGGCCATTGTGGAGAGGTTGGAGTCTGTTTGATTGAGTGTGTGGACAGGTGTCTTTTATACAGGTAACGAGTTCAAACAGGTGCAGTTAATACAGGTAATGAGTGGAGAACAGGAGGGCTTCTTATAGAAAAACTAACAGGTCATGCAATAAAATACAAATGAATTACTTAAAAATCATACAATGTGATTTTCTGGATTAATGTTTTAGATTCCGTCTCTCACAGTTGAAGTGTACCTATGATAAAAATGACAGACCTCTATATGCTTTGTAAGTAGGAAAACCTGCAAAATTGGCAGTGTATCAAATACTTGTTCTCCCCACTGTATATATACAGTGTTGTAACAATGTGCAAATAGTTAAAGTACAAATGGGAAAATAAATAAACATAAATATGGGTTGTATTTATTACAATGGTGTTTGTTCTTCACTGGTTGCCCTTTTCTTGTGGCAACAGGTCACAAATCTTGCAGCTGTGATGGCACACTGTGGTTTTTCACCCAGTAGATAAGGGAGTTTATCAAAATTGGGTTTGTTTTCGAATTCTTTGTGGATCGCTGTAATCTGAGGGAAATATGTGTCTCTAATATGGTCATACATTTGGCAGGAGGTTAGGAAGTGCAGCTCAGTTTCCACCTCATTTTGTGGGCAGTGTGCACATAGCCTGTCTTCTCTTGAGAGCCAGGTCTGCCTACGGCGGCCTTTCTCAATAGCAAGGCTATGCTCACTGAGTCTGTACATAGTCAAAGCTTTCCTTAAGTTTGGGTCAGTCACAGTGGTCAGGTATTCTGCCACTGTGTACTCTCTAGGGCCAAATAGCATTCTAGTTTGCTCTGTTTTTTTGTTTGTTCTTTCCAATGTGTCAAGTAATTCTCTTTTTGTTTTCTCATGATTTGGTTGGGTCTAATTGTGTTGTTGTTGTTGTTGTTGTTGTTGTTGTCCTGGGGCTGTGTGGGGTCTGTTTGTGTTTGTGAACAGAGGCCCAGGACAAGCTTACTTAGGGGACTCTTCTCCAAGTTCATCTCTCTGTAGGTGATGGCTTTGTTATGGAAGGTTTGGGAATCGCTTCCTTTTAAGTGGTTATAGAATTTAACGGCTCTTTTCTGGATTTTGATAATTAGCGGGTATTGGCCTAATTCTGCTCTGCATGCATTAATTGGTGTTTTACGTTGTACACGGAGGATGTTTTTGCAGAATTCTGCATGCAGAGTCTCAATTTGGTGTTTGTCCCATTTTGTGAATTCTTGGTTGGTGAGCGGACCCCAGACCTCAGAACCATAAAGGGCAATGGGTTCTATAACTGATTCAAGTATTTTTAGCCAGATCCTAATTGGTATGTCAAATTGTATGTTCCTTTTGATGGCATAGAAGGCCCTTCTTGCCTTGTCTCTCAGATCGTTCACAGCTTTGTGGAAGTTACCTGTGGCGCTGATGTTTAGGCCGAGGTATGTATAGTTTTTTGTGTGCTCTAGGGCAACGGTGTCTAGATGGAATTTGTATTTGTGGTCCTGGCAACTGGACCTTTTTTGGAACACCATTATTTTTGTCTTACTGAGATTTACTGTCAGGGCCCAGGTCTGACAGAATCTGTGCAGAAGATCTAGGTGCTGCTGTAGGCCCTCCTTGGTTGGTGACAGAAGCACCAGATCATCAGCAAACAGAAGACATTTGACTTCAGATTCTAGTAGGGTGAGGCCGGGTGCTGCAGACTGTTCTAGTGCCCTCGCCAATTCGTTGATATATGTTGAAGAGGGTGGGGCTTAAACTGCATCCCTGTCTCACCCCACGGCCCTGTGGAAAGAAATGTGTGTTGTTTTTGCCAATTTTAACCGCACACTTGTTGTTTGTGTACATGGATTTTATAATGTCGTATGTTTTTCCCCCAACCCCACTTTCCATCATTTGTATAGCAGACCCTCATGCCAAATTGAGTCAAAAGCTTTTTTTGAAATCAACAAAGCATGAGAAGACTTTGCCTTTGTTTTGGTTTGTTTGTTTGTCAATTAGGGTGTGCAGGGTGAATACGTGGTCTGTCGTACGGTAATTTTGTAAAAGCCAATTTGACATTTGCTCAGTACATTGTTTTCACTGAGGAAATGAACTAGTCTGCTGTTAATGATAATGCAGAGGATTTTCCCAAGGTTGCTGTTGACGCATATCCCACGGTAGTTATTGGGGTCAAATTTGTCTCCACTTTTGTGGATTGGGGTGATCAGTCCTTGGTTCCAAATATTGGGGAAGATGCCAGAGCTAAGGATGATGTTAAAGAGTTTAAGTATAGCTAATTGAAATTTGTGGTCTGTATATTTTATCATTTCATTGAGGATACCATCAACACCACAGGACTTTTTGGGTTGGAGGGTTTGTATTTTGTCCTGTAGTTCATTCAATGTAATTGGAGAATCCAGTGGGTTCTGGTAGTCTTTAATAGTTGATTCTAAGATTTGCATTTGATCATGTATATTTTTTTGCTGTTTGTTCTCTGTTATAGGGCCAAAAAGATTGGAGAAGTGGTTTATCCATACATCTCCGTTTTGGATAGATAGCTCTTCGTGTTGTTGTTTGTTTAGTGTTTTCCAATTTTCCCAGAAGTGGTTAGAGTCTATGGATTCTTCAATTACATTGAGCTGATTTCTTACATGCTGTTCCTTCTTTTTCCGTAGTGTATTTCTGTATTGTTTTAGTGATTCACCATAGTGAAGGCGTAGGCTCAGGTTTTCTGGGTCTCTATGTTTTTGGTTGGATAGGTTTCTCAATTTCTTTCTTCGGTTTTTGCATTCTTCATCAAACCATTTATCACTGTTATTACTTTTCTTTGGTTTTCTGTTAGAGATTTTTAGATTTGATAGGGAAGCTGAGAGGTCAAATATACTGTTTAGGTTTTCTACTGCCAAGTTTACACCTTCACTATTACAGTGGAACGTTTTGTCCAGGAAGTTGTCTAGAATGGATTGAATTTGTTGTTTCCTAATTGTTTTTTGGTAGGTTTCAACACTACTTTCCTTCCATCTATAGCATTTCTTAATATTATTCAGTTCCTTTGGCTTTGATGCCTCATGATTGAGTATTGCTCTGTTCAAGTAGACTGTGATTTTGCTGTGGTCTGATAGGGGTGTCAGTGGGCTGACTGTGAACGCTCTGAGAGACTCTGGGTTGAGGTCAGTGATAAAGTAGTCTACAGTACTACTGCCAAGAGATGAGCTATAGGTGAACCTACCATAGGAGTCCCCTCGAAGCCTACCATTGACTATGTACATACCCAGTGTGCGACAGAGCTGCAGGAGTCGTGACCCGTTTTTGTTGGTTATGTTGTCGTAGTTGTGCCTAGGGGGCATATGGGGGAGGGGAATGCTGTCACCTCCAGGTAGGTGTTTGTCCCCCTGTGTGCTGAGGGTGTCAGGTTCTTGTCCAGTTCTGGCATTTAGGTCGCCACAGACTAGTACATGTCCCTGGGTCTGGAAATGATTGATTTCCCCCTCCAGGATGGAGAAACTGTCTTCATTAAAGTATGGGGATTCTAGTGGGGGATATAGGTAGCACACAGGAGGACATTTTTTCTCAGTTGAGATCATTTCCTTTTGAATTTCTAACCAAATGTAAAATGTTCCTGTTTTGATTAATTTAATAGAGTGAGTTAGGTCTGCTCTATACCAAATTAGCATACCCCCTGAGTCCCTTCCCTGTTTCACACCTGGTAGTTTGGTGGATGGGACTACCAGCTCTCTGTAACCTAGAGGGCAACCAGTGGGTCCGTCTCCTCTATACCATGTTTCTTGTAGGATGACAATGTCTGTATTTCCGATTTCTTTGGTGAAGTCCAGATTCCTGCTCTTTAGGCCAAAGGCAGATGACCTCAGGCCTTGGATATTCCAGGATGAAATAGTGAAGGCTTTGTGTTCCATAAAGTGTCTAATGTTGTTGGTTGTGTGGTTTGGCCTCAGGCCAGTAATTGTGAGCAGAGCCTGCTGAGCATCTGGTACATGCCATTGGCTTGGGCTAGTGTAAGAGTGGGTGTTGGGCCTGTTTGCCTGCTCACGGCCTGGGCGTATGTGTGACTTTCATGTTGAGGCCCTCTTTGTGGGAGTGGGGGGCTTGGGGTGGGTAGGAGGGGCATAGGTCTGATCTGAGGGGGCCTAAATGGGGTGTGGGCATGGTTGACTTGGGGGGGAGTTAATTGGTGGGGGTGTAGATGTGGTTGAT